>NW_024081355.1:35866-110838 GCF_003009895.1 Hyaena hyaena | reverse complement strand
ACTTATTCTCCTTTCTGCCTCTTCAATCCGTGCATTGGAGGCCTCTAATTTATTATGTATCTCATTTTTCACATTTTTTAATTCTTCATGCCTATTTTTATTTTCCATTTTGTCTGTAGCCATAGTTTCTTTGATGTCCCCTATGCTTTTTTCAAGCCCAGCTATTAATTTTACCATTATTATTCTAAAATCGTGTTCAGTTATGCTGCTTATACCTGTTTTCAGCAGTTCATTAGCTGTCATTTCTTCTTGGAGTTTCTCTGGAGGAGAGCTCTTTCGTTTCGTCATTTTAGTTAGCTTTCCGGCTTTTGTTGGTTTTAAAGACCTTTTATGCTCTCTGTATCTATGAGCGCTGCTATATCCAAGAAGACTCTTTGACTGTCCAGGGCCTATCCTTTCAGAGAGTGTTATTTGAATGGTATCTCTTGGTCTCTCTTGTTGGGACCTTGGTTATTTTATTTTCCTACTCGTAGTGATATTTGGGACTCTCCACCTTGTGTACTCTGGCTTGTTTCTTGAGGTAGCCCTGGATAAGAAAATAGACAGACAAACACATAGGGAGCAGGAGCACACAAACGCACAGACTAATTCAACTAACATGCAAACCGAGAGGGAAAACAAAAAAGTTAAGAGAAAAGACAGAGGAGGGAGAGCGAATAATATAGAGTAAAAAATACATAAAAGGGTCAAAAAGAAGAAAAGAAAAGGAAAAAAAGAAGAAAACTGATGGACAAAGAATGGTTTAAAGCATATAACCGAATTCCCAGCTACAGTTAAATAGTCATGTGTATGCAGTACTGGCTGAAGAGCATAGAGAAAGAGAGAGAAGACAGGGTGGGGATGAGGCAAAATTGGAAATAGAATGAACAGTCTGGAGGGATAAGAAGCTTTTTTCAAAGAGCTAAAGGGTGGAATATAGTTGGATAGGGGTGAGAAGGACGCTGGTGTTATCCAGAGAGACTATATAGTCTAATTACTCCTGAGAGAAAGAGATGAAAATGTCGGTAAGTGTAGAATTTACATCTACAGAATGGACTAGTTGTGACTGTTTAAGCAAGCCGGTGACCAAAGTTAATCGGGTCAGTGTTCCGGAGAAAAAGGGTAAAAAAAAAAAGCGAGGAGGGCACCTCTCAGGCAGGGATGGGCGTGGCGGGATCCAATGCCTCAGGCTGGAGTTCTGCCTTGACGGTTGTGGGGAGGAGAGTGGCGGTGCTCCAGTCTCTTCTTGAACCAAGCGCTGCACCTTGCTTTTTTGGGTATGTAAACTCCCGTGCCAAGTGGGTCGTATTTACTGCTTTTCTGGAGTCCCCTCTATACGTGTTCCCTAATGGCCAGTCTGAACACCTTCTATGTCCTCCCTATGGCCATACATGCAAATAAACCTCTCTTTTGTATTTATTGAATAAGTAGATGATTTGGCTGTTCTGCCTGGAATTTAGAGTCATAACTACAGCCCATCTACTTACTTAGATTCTACACAGGGAATTTTTCCTTCACTTGAGCTGGAGTCCTTGTACGCAGATCTTGTTCTTGAACTCCATATCATGCTTTTCCTCGTCTTTTGACCCACCAGCTTAGGCTGACCTGTGTTTTGGCATTCAGAGCTACAGTTCTAACAGTGCATTTTCTCAGTACCAACCTATGTTCCCATTGAAACTGCTTTCCCAAAGGCTGTGCCTTCTGTCTTCCCCACAGCCTCTTGCTGTTCATAACTCCCCAAAAATTCTGCTTGACAGTGCCCATGTCTTGGTCCTAAAATCAAGTGCCACTGGAATATAAGAAAAGAAAAAAAAAAAAACCCTGCAGCTCCTTAAGGACAAATTTATGCCTCCAGGTCAACGGGAAGGCAGTAGGCTTGGATAATCTCACAGCATTTTACTGCAACAAAACTAGGGCAAAAACATCTGACAGTGTCAGATCTGGATGTCAAAAATGCAGACACCATTAATAATTTATGCTATTTCTGCTCACTGAGAAGCAATGATGTTTATTAGGAGACCTCAGAAATGTCATAAAGGAGGTGTGCAAATTGTATCAAATCTGGGCATAACCAACAGGCATACCAAATAGAAATATTGAATTGGCATTCAACTTTTGCAACCCAGGTGGATTTTTTGTGTGTGCTTGAACCTGAAAAAAAAGTCTCTCTCTTTTTAAAAACTCATACAATTACCAGTAGATTTTGTAAAGAACCATTCCCTTTGCTTGGCACCCAAAACACAAGTGCTGAGGCAGTTTGACATATCCCAATGCATCACAGTTAATGTCAAAGTGAACCTGTTTTGTTCAGAAGATCACGTGTTCCAGGAAGTTTCCAGCTTACAAGTAGGTTTTGTTTACAGAACACCATTTTAAGATTTGTGAGTAAGGTACACAAAAATTAGCTGACATGGGATCATATTCCTAAATGTAAGAGCTAAAACCATACAGCATTTAGGAAAAAACCCCAAAGGGGTAAGTCTTTTACCTGGAGTTAGGCACTAGTTTTATAGATGTGACACCAAAAGTACATGCAACAAAAGAACAAATAGATACTTTGAGATATTGGACTTCATTAAATTAAAACATTTTGTGTTCCGAAGGACGTCAACAAGGGGCACCTGGGTGGCTTAGTCAGTTAAGTGTCTGGACCTACTTGGGATTCTCTCTCTCTCCCTCTTTCTCTGCCCCTCACCTGCTCATGTTCTCTCTCTCTCAAAAGTAAATAAATAAATAAACTTTTAAAAAAAGAACATCATCAAGAATGTAAAAGACAATTCACAGAATGGGAGAAAATATTTGCAAACATGTATCTAATAAGGAACTTGTATCTAGAATATATAAAGAACTCTTACAACTCACCAATAAAAAGTCAAATAACTCTATTAAAAAATGAGCAAAGTTTCTGAGTAGACTGTCCAAAAGAAGAGATTGCAAATGGCCAATAGCACATGTAAAAATGCTCCATCTTTAGCCATCAGAGAAATGCAAAACAAAACCACAATGAGATACCACAATGAGATACCACTCTTTACTCACCAGAATAGTTGTAATAAAAAAGAATGATAATAAGTGGGAGGAGCCAAGATGGGGGAACAGCATGGAAGTTTGTTTGTTTGTTTGTTTTGTGTCTCTCCTCCCTGAAATACAGCCTGATCAACACTAAACCGTCCTGCACACCTAGAAAACTGATTTGAGGAGTAACACAACAATCTGCACTACCTGAACCACAGAACTCAGCAGGTATGTGGCACCGAGAGGTGAACTGGGGGAGAGAGGCTGTATGGCTACATAATATTCCAGTGGTGTGTGTGTGTGTGTGTGTGTGTGTTTTTGTGTGTGTCTCACATCTTTATCCACTCATCTATTGATTAGGTTGCTCCAATATCACTGGCTATTGTAAACAGTGCTGCAATGAACATAGGGGTGTATATATCTCTTCAGATTGGTATTTTTGTTTTCTTTGGATAAATTGCCAGAAGTGAAATTGCTGTTATATGTTTTTTTTCTGTTTTTTTTTCACATCTTTATCCACTCATCTATTGATTAGGTTNTTTTTTTTTTTTAGGATCCTCCATAGTGTTTTCTATAGTGGCTGCACCAATTTATATTCCTACCAACAGTGTACAAGGGTGCCTTTTTCTCCACATCCTTACCAACACTTGTTATGTTTGTCTTTTTGATAATAGCCAATCAAACAGTTGTGAGACAATATTTTATTGTGGTTTTGATCTGCATTTCCCTGGTGACTAGTGATATTGAGCATCTTTTCCTGTACCTATTAGTCATCTATATACCTTCTTTGGAAAAATGTCTATTTAAGTTCTTTCCCAATTTTTTAATCAGGTTTTTTTACGTTAAGTTGTGGAAGTTCTTTATACATTATGTATATTAACCCCTTATTGAATGTGTTATTCACAGAAATCTTATACCTCAGTAGGTTTCCTTTTTGTTTTGTTGATGGCTTCCTTTATTATACAAAAGTTTTTACCTTTATGCAATCCCATTTATTTATTTTAGATTTTGTTACTGTTTCTTGAGTAGACCAGTCCAAAACTATTGCTAAGATCAATGTCAAAAAGCTTACATAAGCCTATATTTTCTTTACAAGTTTGATAGTTACAGGTCTTACACTCAAGTCTTTAATCCATTTTGAATTTATTTTTGTCTATGGTATAAAATAGTGGTCCAGGTACATTCTTTTGCATCTAACTGTCCAGTTTTCCCAACACCAGTTATTGAAGAGATTGCCTTTTCCTCTTTGTATATTCTTGCCTTCTTTGTCTTAGATTAATTGGCCATATATGCGTGGACTTTTTCTAAGTTCTGTTTTCAGATTCTATATTATTTATTTCTGCTCTAATCTTTATTATTTCCCTTCTTCTGGATATTGGCTTTATTTGCTGCTTCTTTATAGCTCCTTTAGTTGTAAGGTTAAGTTGTGTATTGGGGACCTTTATTAACTTCTTCAGGTAGACCTGAATTGCAATATATTTACCTCTTAGGACTGCCTTTGCTGCATCCCAAGGCGTCTGAACTGTCATGTTTTAATTTTCATTTGCTTCCATGTAGTTCCTAATTTCTTTTTTTTTAATTTTTTTAGTATAGTTTATTGTCAAATTGACTTCCATACAACACCCAGTGCTCATCCCAATAAGTGCCCTCCTCCATGCCCATCAACCCCCTTCCCCTCTCCCTCACCCCCATCAGCCCTCAGTTTGTTCTCAGTATTTAAGAGTCTCTTATGGTTTGCCTCCCTCCCTGTCTGTAATTTTTCCCCCTTCCCCTCCCCCATGGTCTTTTATTAAGTTTCTCTAGATCCACAGATGAGTGAATACATATGGTATCTGTCTTTCTCTGACTGACTTATTTCATTTAGCATAATACCTTTGAGTTCCATCTACGTTGCTACTGTCAGCACAGAATCCATTGAGGGGCTCGAACCCACAAACCATGAGATCATGACCTGAGCCAAAGTAGGGTGCTTAACCCACTGAGCCACCCAGGAACCCCTAGAGTGAAATTCTTAAAGTCTGTAGAAGAGAGTATGAAAGTAAATACAGTAGAAAGATCACATATAAATGGATAAGTAGACTGATAGAAAAATTTTACACTGTTGATGGGAATGCAAACTGGTGCAGCCTAATTTCTTTTTTAATTTCCTGGTTAACTCGTTCATATTTTAGTAGGATATTATTTAATCTCTATGTATTTAGGGTCTTTCCAAATTTTTTCTTGTGGTTGATCTCAAGTTTCATAACATTGTGACCTGAAAATATGCATGGTATGATCTGTCTTATTATACTTGTTGAGGGCTGCTTTGTGACCAAGTATGTAATCTATTCTGGAGAATGTTCCATGTGCACTAGAGAAGAATGTGTATTCTGCTGCTTTAGGATGAAATGTTCTGAATATATCTGTTAAGTCCATATGGTCCAATGTGTCATTCAGAGCCATTGTTTCCTTATTGATATTCTGCTTAAATGATCTGTCCATTGCTCTAAGTAGAGTATTAAAGTCTCCTACAATTATGGTGTTATTATCAATATGTTTGCTTATGTTTGTGATTAACTGATTTATGCATTTGGATTCACACGTTGGGGGCATAAATATTTATAATTGTTAGCTTTTATTGATGGATAGACCCTTTAATTAGGATATAATTCATCATTCTTCATCTCTTGTTACAGTCTTTGTTTCAAATTCTAGTTTGTCTGATATAAGTATGGCTGTTCTAGCTTTCTTTTGACGTCCATTAGGATGATAGATGGTTCTCTATCCCCTTACTTTCAGTCTGCAGGTGTCCTCAGGTCTAAAGTGAGTCTCTTGTAGGAAACATATAGATGGGTCTTGTTTTGTTTTGCTTTTTTTAAAAAAAATTATTCTGATACCCTATCTTTTGATTGGGTATTTTGTTTCTTTACATTCAGAGTATGATTGAAAGATATTAATTTAGTGCCATTGTGTTATCTGTAGATTTCATGTTTGTGGTGATGTCTCTGTTACATCCCTCCCTATCGTAGGTTGTCACATTAGGAATGGGATTCCCGTAGTTACTATGTCTCTGTCTCTCCAAATCTTCTCTGTGGGATTCCTATATCCCTTGCTGTGCAGAAGTTCAATTGGCATTTAATTCTTCTTCATTAGGAATTGCTTATATGTAGGTGTAGATTCCGCGTGTCTGTGGGAGAAGTGAGTCCAGGGTTTTGCTATACTGCCATCTTGGATCATCTCCTGAACTACATTTTTTAATTTTTTAAATAAAAAAGCATCCAGCCCAGAATTCTGTATCCCATGAAAGTATTCTTCTAGAATCAAGGTGGTATAATGATAATTTCAAGTAAAAGAAAACTAACAGAATATATTGCTAGAAGAGCTGCATTACTAGAAATACTAAGTAAGGTTCTTCATAATGAAGGGAAGTTATACATATGGAATCTTGATTCTTCAAGAAATAATGAAGAGCATCAGAAATGGTAAAGTCTGAAAGTTCTTCGTTGAAAACAAGAACTAGGAACTACTTAATATCAAGCAGAATACCATGCACCAGATATCTATCCCAAGGGAGCATAACACTATGCACAGGTTACTGGTAACACTTCATCCTGCTCCATCTTGGTATTGAAGTATTCCTGTTGCATCAAGGAAAATACAAGTAAGCCAAGCACTGGATGGAGCAATACTTAACATATAAAAGAGAAAGAGCAAGAGCAACATTAGTAGGGGGTATTAATCCTTCATGACCAATGGATCTTTCCCAACAAGTTACACAGGGCAATTTACCTACATGTATCCCTCTCAATGCTTCTGGAAGGACCTCTTTCTCTCCACATAGAGCCGAAAATACTGAAAGCTGGGGGGATGTCTGAAGGCCATTATGATATACACTTAAGGGGTGCCTAGATGGCTCAGTGAGTCATCAACTTTAGCTCAGGTCATGATCTCACAGTTCATGAGTTCAAGCCCCTTGTCAATCTCTGTGCTGACAGCTCAGAGCCTAGAGCCTGCTTCAGATTCTGTGTCTTCCTCTTTCTCTGATACTCCCCCACTCATGCTCTGTATCTCTTTCTCTCTCTCTCAAAAATAAATAAAATATTTTTAAAAATTTAAAGATACACACTTAAGCTTAATAAAAGAGCACACACTGAGTTTGAAATAGGGAAAAATACTCACACATAAAGTGATAAGCCCAGCTCAGGCTGTATAGGCTCTTTACATCTTGGTAAGGAGGCCCTGTTCCAGGCCTAAGACCCATTCTTATGTGACTGAGTGAGAATAAAAGACAGCATGCATGAAAATGCCTCTCTCAATAGTTAACTTCTTAAAAAAATGTGTTACTCAGCTGTTTAATGTTTTTATCATTGTTATCAATGAGTCTAATTATTACATTCATTTGGATCTAAAGAGATTACCACTAGGGTGCCTGGCTGGCACAGTCCGTGTGTGCAACTCTTGACCTGAGGCTTGTAAATTCAAGCCCCACCTTGGGTGTAGGTGTTACTTAAACATAAAAATCTTTTTTAAAAAAGAGAGAGATTACCACACCCTGGGGGTGATACACCATAGTAAGATTTAGAAAAGGTGAGAGTAGGTCTTCTATATCAGTCAGGATTCAGTCAGGAAAAGAGAAGACACTCTAGATATTTGAAATAGAAAAACACTTAACATGGAGAATTCATTTCTATGAATTTGGAAACATTTAAGGAGCACACATGGAAGGAAGATGAAACCTCCCAGGGATCAGAGCTCACAAAATGTAATAAGCTACCATCCATCCTGGAGCTCATCTGATCCCATGTTTGCCTGTAGTTAATACCACTACTGCAAGAAACTATCCTAGTCTGTCGTCACGATCATTGCCAGAGTCAGAAGAAAATGTTTTTACTTTCTCCCTGCTTCATAGTTTGTCATTTGTGTTTTCACTGGCTGAACCTAACACAGAACTCCAGTAGTAAGGGAGTCTTAGAAACTCCATTCCCATACAAATCAAAACCACACTGAGATACCACCTCACGCCAGTCAGAGTGGCTAAAATGAGCAAATCAGAGAACTCTAGATGCTGGCAAGGATGTGGAGAAACGGGCACCCTCCTACACTGTTGGTGGAAATGTAAACTGGTACAGCCCCTCTGGAACACAGTGTGGAGGTTCCTCAGGAAACTAACAATAGAACTCCCCTAGGACCCAGCAATAACACTGCTAGGAATTTACCCAAGGGATACAGAAATGCTGATGCGTAGGAGCACATGGACCCCAATGTTCATAGCAGCACTCTCCACAATAGCTAAAACATGGAAAGAGCCTAAGTGTCCATCAACGGACGAATGGATCAAGAAGATGTGGTTTATCTATACAATGGCATACTACTACAAGGCAATGAGAAAGAATGAAATCTGGCCATGTGTAGCAAACATGGATGGACCTTGAGGATGTTATGCTGAGCGAAATAAGTCAGACAGAAAAGGACAAATATCATATGTTTGCACGTATAGGAGGATTGGGAGGAACTTAACAGAGGACCATGGGGGAGAAGAAGGGGAGAAATGGTGGGGGAAAGGGAGAGAGGCAAACTTTGAGAGACTCTTGAATGCTGAGAACAAACTGAGGACTCATGGATGTGGGGGGGTAGCGGGGAGATGGGCATGGAGGAGGGCACTTGTGGGGATGAGCACTGGGTGTTATATGGAAACCAACTTGACAATAAACTATTTGTAAAAAAATAATAAAATAAAATAATTTTATTTCCAAAAAAAAAAAAAAAGAAACTCCATTTCCAGATTTTTAGCCTTTGTGATTCAGAAGACAACATAGATTGGTGAGGATGATGCTGGATGTCAAGGCACATACCTGGCATAGTTTACGCCTTTGGCAAGTCATCCACACGCACTCTTAAACTCCAATTTAAACTTCTAAACAATAATATAATGTTTCTGCCTAACATGAAGCAATAGTCCTTAACACAAAGACACACTCCCCTTCCTCTCAGACTACACTGTCCCAAAGACTCACCAGTCATATCCTTCTCTAGGTGAGTTTCGTTTGTAGTTTAGTCCCAATTCATCGCAGATATCCTATAACTAAAGGCTAAATAATCAAGTTAACTCTCCACCAATACTCTTTACAAAAATAGCAAGAAAAAAAAAAGGGAGAAAATACCTACTTATATATACTCATTCAGAGAGCAAAAGAGAGAGGAATTTTTTCAGTTCTATAATTTTTATATTTTTTTATTTTATAGTTTATTGTCAAGTTGGTTTCCCAGTGCTCATCCCAACAAGTGCCCTCCTCCATGCCCATCACCCCTCTTCCCCTCTCCCCCACCCCCATCAGCACTCAGTTTGTTCTCAATATTCAAGAGTCTCTCATGGTTTGTCTCCCTCCCTCTCCCCAACTATAAAAAAGAAAGGAATTAAGCATGGCCGCTGTGGTTCTCATGTATGTTATGTCCTGTCAACGGCTTCGGATAGCATCCCTGTGTGCCACGGTCACTTCAGGCACTGCTGGATCTGCTGGATCCTCCGGATCTGCTGGATCCTCCGGATCTGCTGGATCACAGAGCCCAAGAGGCAGAGCAGCGTGCATAACAGCCTGGACAATTGCAGAGCCTTCTCTTCTTTAGGGCCCCACTCAAAATTAGTAGCTTTTCAGATCAATTGGTCAATGCTTACACAGAGCAACACATCCAAATGAGAAATATATTGCCACTGTAATCCAAAAAAGTATACTAGACTTTGTCTCTCTCTCTCCTCTCTCTCTCTCTCAGCTGGAGGAGGGGCAAGATACAATTTATCCTTCATCTTATGAGATGGCTTACACCACTAGACCCCTAGAAATTTCGCTGAGATAAAAGGCCTCTGACTGTTTATTGGATTTATTTCCCCATCTCTGACACACAAATGTCTTACCAATAAGTCTAGAGTAGTTTCTTCTTGCTCATTAAGTCCAATCTGCATAATGCCATCAATGTAATGGACCAGGGTATTTTGTGGAAGGCAAAGGCAATCAGGATTCTTGCAAAGTAAATTATGACACAGTGCTAGATAGTTTATATACCTCTGGGTAGGACAGTGAAGGTGTATTGCTGGCCTTGCCTGATAAAAGAAACCTGCTTCTGATGGTCTTTACTAATAGATAACTGTATTTTAAAAAAGCATTTGTCAGGTCAATAGCAGCATACCAGGTTTTACCAGGGGATGGGTTAATTTGTTCAAGCAAGGAAACTACATCTGGTACAACAGCTGCAATTAGAATTGCCACCTGGAAGAGCTTATGATAATCCACTGTCATTCTCCAAGATCCATCTGTCTTCTACACAGGCCAAATAGGCAAGTTAAATGGGGGTGTGGTGGGAATTACCATTCCTGCATTTTTCGAGCCCTTAATGATAGCACTAATCCATGCAATCCATCTAGGAATGTTAAATTGCTTTTGTTTTGCTATTTTTTCTGCACAGAGGCAGTTCCGGTGGCTTCCTTGGTCTTTCCCACCATAATAGCCCTTACTTCACAGGTTAGGTAACCAATGTGAGAATTCTGACAGATGTTGTCTATTTCTACTCCAACTGTGCATTCCAGAACTGGGTAAATAAACAGAGGGTGGGCATGGGAACCCACTGGATCCACTGTGAGACAGACCTGAGCTAAAGCCACATTGATCATCTGACCCCCATAAGTTCCTACTCTGACAGGTGGACCACAGTGACGGGCCTCCGGAAATTAGTATCAGTCCAGAGCCAGAGTCTAGTGATCTCTGAAAGGGCAGATTATTTCCTTTCCTCCAATGTACAGTTACCTTAGTGAAATTCCACAGTTCTCTTTGGTGGAAGACTGTAAGAAAGGTTAACAATATAAATTACCAGGCTTCTTCCTCAAGGAAAATTAGACTTCCCTTTATTCAAGGGATTCTGAATCTATAAAGTGGCTCAGGTCTGGGAACTGATTGAGGGGCTGTGACTCTGATTTTTGTGTTCACTTGACCAAGAAATTTTCTGCTTATATAGATCAAGTAACAGTTTAATAGGCTTCCTTTCTATTTCACTTCTAGGAACATCATGCTCAACTAGCCAAGAGCATAAGTCTGTGCAAGTTAAACTATTCTCATTGCTGCTTTGTGTCTTCTCTCCATTACCATGCACCTTGCCTTTGGTGGTTGAGTGCTGCCACTTGTCTCCTGGGACCCAATTATTCCCATTGCATTCAAGCTTCCCAACACAGTGACACAGTTCCTCCTGTGAAGTGTGGCCTGCAACGAAGAGCAACCCCAGAGGTCTTCAAGGGGGCTGAGGCTTCCCTCACAAATGTCTTTCTCACAGTCATGGTGAAAGGTATATCTTGGACCCTTCTAGGGTGAGTAAGCTGGTTTTAACGTTCCCATTTCCATAAACCCTCAAATCCCTTTCCCTACATCAAACCAAGGCAGGTCTTGCATTTCTAACTCACATACCATAGGCCACCTTTTGATTTATGTTTTAAGCAAGTGGCCAGTTATAGCTCTTTCTGATTCCTGAAGCCACAACATTAAAAGCAGAATCTTTGCTTATTGAGCCCATGTCAATAAATTTGGCCTGATCCACTATTATCCCTCATATGTAGTTTCTGTTACCATATACATTCCCCAGATTTCTGTCTGTATAAGTTAGAAAGCTCAAGTCATTCTTTTATTTAAAAATGTTTTAATGTTTATTTTTGAGAGGGAGAGAGAGAGAAACAAAGCATGAGCAGGAGGAGGGCAGAGAGACAGAGAGGGACACACAGAATCTGAACCAGGCTCCAGGCTCCAAGATGTCAGCACAGAGTGCTAGGTGGGGCTCAAACTCATGAGCCTGTGAGATCATGACCTGAGCCAAAGTAGGACACTTAACTGACTGAGTCACCCAGGCACCCCTCAAGTCATTTTTTCAGAATGTAGCACATCTCCACATGAGTCTCACTTTGTACCTTATCTCCAGAGTCCTGTTGGGACTTGAGTCTAGCTATAGATCTAGAAGCAAAGAAGGGTGGTGGGGGTAAATCCTGAGGAAAATCTGCATTGTCTTAAGACTGGCAGGCTGGAGATTCAAGAAAAGCTGATGTTTCCATTTGAAAGTAGGGAAAAAACATACAAACAAACTAATGTCCCAGTTCAGAGATTCTCTGACAGGAAGAATTGTTTCTTACTCAGGGGAGGTCAACCTTTTTATTCTATTAACTGACAGAAAACTGATTAGATGATGTCAATTGATCACCCAAACTGCTTTACTCAGTCTACTGATTTAAATGCTAATCTCACCCAAAAGCACCCTCATAGAAACACCCAGGGGAATGTTTGACCAAATATTTAGGCACTCCACACCCCAATCAAGTTGATACATAAAATTAACCATCACAACAGGCTAAATATTTAAATTAATCACTCATTAACACTCTTTATAAAGAATAACAAGAAAAAGAAAAGGGGGAAATAGCTATTCAGTGTATACACATATATAAAGCAAAAAAAAAAAAAAAAGTAATGATGCATGGTTGCTATAGCCCTCATATCTGTTGCATGATGAGACCATTCTTTTCTTCTTAAGTGTATTTATTTTTTTTGAAAGAGCAGGAACTGAGGAGGAGCAGAGAGAGTGAGGGAGAGAATCCGAAGCAGGCTCCTCACTGTCAGCACAGAGCCCCACCTGGCAGCTCAAACTCACACACCAGTGAGATCATGACCTGAGCTGAAATCAAGTGTCTGATGCTTAACTGGTTAAGCCACCCATGTGCCCCATGATGAGACCATTCTTTGCTCTCTTTCCATGCAGAATTATTGCCTCAGTTAAAGATGTGATGGAAACCTCTAATTCTAAGAATTATGAGCCCTTACATTTCTCTCTTTTTTGGTTTACTGCAGTCTTCCGTGAATTTATACTATTAGTAATACTATTCCTAAAAGTCACCTTTAGTGTATCCTCTTAGTTTCAGACTTAATAATTCACTCCACCATTATTTACTAAAACTATTTCTCTGAGATAATAAATGTCTTCTATGAACTAACAATAGAACTCCCCTATGACCCAGCAATAGCACTGCTAGGAATTTACCCAAGAGATATAGAAATGCTGAGGCATAGGAGCACATGTACCCCAATGTTCATAGCAGCACTCTCCACAATAGCTAAAACATGGAAAGAGCCTAAGTGTCCATCAACAGAAGAATGGATCAAGAAGATGTGGTTTATCTATACCATGGAATACTACATGGCAATGAGAAACAATGAAATCTGGCCATGTGTAGCAACATGGATGGACCTTGAGGGTGTTATGCTGAGTGAAATAAGTCAGGCAGAGAAGGACAAATATCATATGTTTGCATGTATAGGAGGATTAGGAGGAACTTAACTGAGGAACAAGGGGGAGAAGAAGGGGGGAAATGGTGGGGGAAAGGGAGAGAGGCAAACCATGAGAGACTCTTGAATGCTGACAAAAACTGAGGACTGATGGATATGGGGGGGGAGGGGGGATGGGCATGGAGGAGGGCACTTGTGGGGATGAGCACTGGGTATTATGTGGAAACCAATTTGACAATAAACTATTTGTAAAAAAAAATAATAATAATAAATAAAAAATAACAAAAAAAGAATAAATGTCTTCTATGGACACGTAATATCCCCTGCTGAATGCTGGCCAGCATCTCTTCCTCTAGGGATTTATACAGATGCAAGATATGACATAAAGTTTATTACTCACATGGTAAACACCAAGAGGATCTCCAGAGAAGTTCATTCTTGAGTGAAAAAAGAGTGAAGCTTTGGCTTTGGCTTTTAATGTGTCTAGGAGGTGAGGGCAGGTTGGGTTTCCATGATTTAAACTTACCACTGGTGCCATGAATCTGGCTTCATTGGTTTGTTTAAATGAAGGGACAAGGGGAACGTGAAAGAATGGGACCTGGAAACTTTCAGCAGTCATACATGAAAAATAAAATGGAACCTTTCTTTTTATTACAATAGAGAATACTTACCCTAAGCAATATGGCAGCTTTCTACTTTCACTATTGGTTCAGTTACTTCTAGAGCCCCAAATGACAGTAGAAACCTCAACTTCTAGATCAATGATTCATTGATCTAGAACATTGCTGTGTTCCCTAATAGCATTCTTCCTTTGGTAATTTGGACAACTACACCAGAATTGCCCAGAAAAAGAAGACATCCAGATGGCTAACAGGCACATGAAAAGATGCTCAACATTACTCATCATCAGGGAAATACAAATCAAAACCACGATTAGATATCACCTCACATATGTCAGAATAGCTAAAATTAAGAATACAGGAAACAACAGATGTTGGCAATGATGAGAAGAAAGGGGAACCCTCTTACACTGTTGGTGGGAATGCAAACTGGTATACCACTATGGAAAGCAGTATGGAGGTTTCTCAAAAAATTAAAAATAGAATTACCTAAGTCCCAGCTACTGCACTATTAGGTATTTACCCAAAGAATATAAAAGTACTGATTCAAAGGGATACATGCACCCTGATGTTTATAGGAGCATCAACAATAGCCAAATTATGGAAAGAGTCCAAATGTCCCTCAGCTGGTGAACGGATAAAGAGCAGGTGGTACATATACAATGGAATATTACTCAGCCATCAAAAAAATGAAATCTTGCCATTTGCAATGACATGGATGGAGCTAAGCAAAATAAGTCAGTCAGAGAAAGACAAATACCATATGATCTCACTCATGTGTGGAATTTAAGAAACAAAACAGATGAACATAGGGAAAGAAGAGAGGGAGACAAACCATAAGATAGACTCTTAACTGTAGAGAACAAACTGAGGGTTGCTAGAAGGGACGTGGGTGGGGGAATGGCTAAATTGGTGTTGGGTAGTAGGGAGGGCACTTGTGATGAGCACTGGGCATTATATGTAAGTGATGAATCACTAACTTCTACTCCTGAAACCAGTATTACACTATATGTTAACTAACTAGAATTTAAATTAAAACCTGAAACAGGATGAGGAAAAAAGATCTCTGCCTTCCATGATGGAGTTCGTCCAAGGTAATCTCTTCCTATTGGGAATAGTGCCATATCAAGGGCTCTGAGTTGGCTTCTACTGATGGTAAATTGAACGCTCAGCATTGGTGGTAGTCAGATAAGACTTGATGAAGGGAAAGTCAATATTGTTGAGCTCATGGATTTTATCTGTCCTTGCCAACATGACTACTTTGTATATGAGTCTACTGAGCAAGCACTTGGGTAGGTTGAGAAAGGCTGACTGACCTCTACTGAGCATGTCATCCTCTCCATATGATTAGCGAGAGAAAAGTTCCCTATAATAAGTGTCTTTTAATGATTTTTACCATAAAATGCATATGTCTTCAGGGTTTGCCCCATTCTGAGGGGTTTATTCATATACCTCTGCCTCAGATCCTCTTTTTTTTTTTTTTTTAAGTAGGCTCCATGCCCAACATGGGGCTTGTACTCACAACCATGAGATTAAGAGTCATGTGCTCTACAGACTGGATCAGTCAGGCACCCCTCCTCAGATGCTCGTTAAGCAATATTTTAACTTTCTTTCTTCTAAGTTCCTGACCATCAATTTAAATCATTGGCTATTGTGAATTGGTATCACTTCATATTTCTGGTCAGCTCTCTTTCTAGACAGAAGAGACAACCAGATTTATGACTCAAAATTCTACCCATTGAGAGGATTACTTTCCCTCAGTTTCCTTCAGAGCCTCTCCTGAGTGGGGCTATAATGCTGTATCAGTTTACCATGTCTGGTACCAGAGTATCTTGTGGAACTATCTGTAAAGCAGTTTCTAATTTTTTCTTCTTCTGTAAACCAACCTTTGAGAACTTCCTGTGAGGCCATTCATTTGTATTGAGGGCAGTGCCAGTACAATAAAGTAAGCTGTTTGGAAGTTTGAACCACTTGCTCATGTCACTAATTTGGGCCTTCAGGACTATTTGGAAGCTGACATTGTATATACCATTTCCACTTGATGATGAGGTGCTATCTTATTTACCCACATTTGTAGTTTGGCAGGTCAGAGAACACACAGTTCATATAAATAGCTTAGGTCACGTTGTTACTTTGTATTCTATGGCCAGATATTCAGTCTCTTCGGGGACCCATTAGCAGCCAGGAGCTATTTCTCAAAAGGAAAAGCATTATCAGAAGAGGACTGGCTTTGCTCCAAATTCTAGGTGATTGGCAGTGTGATTCTCCTATTAGTGCTTCAGGGACTTTGAATGGCAGCCCATATGCCACAGATGCTTCAAACCTCATTAGATCTGTTGGTTCAGAAGGTCTGAGAGCTGGCTGAGGGTGGCTCTCCATTGTGATGATTCAAGTAATGATTCTAGCTACTGGACTTAGGGTTTTTCATTTTAGTAAAATGAAGCCTGTTCATTTCAGATCTAGCCTGTTCATTTCAGATCTAGAGATAATGTGATCATTTAGCCATTGCCAAAGATCTCTACAGATTAAAATATTCCAATTTCTTCACTACCACTTCAGAATCCCAGCATCCCCATTGAAATAAGGGAGTCCATTTCAATGATGCCCTCTCCTAGTGTCCTTCCCAGGCTGCAGAGGACAGCCACTACAAGCTTTACAAGGATGCTGGTGCTTCCTTTATCAGTGCATTTTGCATGGGATTTTGCTTCCTCCTTGAATACTTTGTGGATCTAGGGTAAGAGGGTCATGTAAAATAAATCCATTCCAACATTTTTATTTCCCTGAAGATTTGGATTCCATGTTTTACATTATGTCAGAAATATCCTGGCATCTGAATTTTATTGAATGGAGTCCATTACTGGGTGTAGGTTTCAGTTAACCAACGAGAGAAACAGTTGGAGCCCCTCTCATCTGTTCAAGATAACACATTTGAACCCAAAATTTCGGGTAAATGAGTCCATATGAATATATTCAGAATTACCAGCAATATGTTCTGTCCTCTTTGGTATAGCACCCTAAGACTCCATTGTCATACATATTCTCAAGGCTTTTACCAACAAAAAAACTGGTAAAATCTTGAAATTTTATTTTGGTGTGAGCATTATAATCTCCTCGGTTATACCTTGTGCAGTTAGCCTGAGGTATTCTGGGACCGGACCTCAATTAAGAGTGTAGAGGAAATGAAGATGGTGGGTGAGCATCTTAAAGACAATTAGCATTACTTGTAAGACAATTGTCTCAGGTGAGGTAGTTATAGGGTTTCACCTAAGGGACAATTAGTCTCCTCAGATAGGGGAGGAGGGGCTACTTCTGATGGGAGGGAAGGTTAAAGGAGATTTAGGGATTCAAGGTTCTAAGATTTGTCCAAATCCGCTGTATTTTCCCATCTTATTAATCATAGTCTCACTCATTCCCAAGTCGATGTCCCAACTGGTACATAAGAGACCTGGAGAAATTATGGATTTACAATTTACTTTGTAATTATGCAACTGATAAAATCAGATTTTTGCTTTGAATTACACTTTATCAGTGTAGAGAGATATAAGATTTTTTGGTGTTTGACCTTGCCTTGAGTGAGGAATTTAAATACCAGAGACTGTCATTTTCTTCCTTATAAACCTTCCATTGCAATCAGTAATAGCAGTCAGTAAATTTTTTGTAGTCTTCATTCCCACCACAAAGGTCAACTGTAGCAGTAATTTGGTATTTCAAAGCCTGGTTTCCAATAGACATTTTATTTCAGACTGTGTCTGTTGATAATTTTAAGCAGCTTTTTTGTCATTGCATGTCATGAATGATCAGATTCCCCATTTCCATTGGCTAGGATGCCATCAAATTATTTAAACTCCATCAGATGAGATATTCAATCCAGACTTCTACCTTTGAGAGTCAGTTTCCTAGAACAACTCCTGATATAAAATGCTGCAGCAATTAGTGTTCATGGAGGGAATAAAAGACTAATCTAGATATTTCAACCTAGAGGAATTTAACACAGGAAATAAGTGATAAAAGTGTTGGAAAAACTGGAAGATTGGGAAAAGGGGAAAGCATGTTATATTGCCCTCTTTATGGAAGGCTCTCACCCTCCCTATAGAGAAATCCTTATTTCATAGTTGTGTGACCTTATGTTTCAAGAACAGCAGGAGACTGTAAACATCAGCTAATGCCACCCAGGAGTCTCTTTCTGCCACTGTAGTGCTCATCTGTCACTGCTACCAGATCCAGAAGAAGACAATTTCTTCTATATTCCTTTCTTAATCTCTTGTGTATGACTCTCACATTGGCAGAGTTTAATTTTTTAAAAATGTTTATTTATTTATTTATGAAAGAGGGAGGGAGACACACACACACACACACACACACACACACACACACAGAGAGAGAGAGAGAGAGAGAGAGAGAGAGAGAAGTGGGAGAGAGCACAGAATCTGAAGCAGATTCCAGACTCTGAGCTGTCTGTCTGAAGCCCAACACAGGGCTTGAACCCACAACCGTTGAGATCATGACCTAAGCCAAAGTCACACTTAGCTGAGCCACCCAGGCACTCACATTGGCAAAATTTTAAATGGAAACCTGCTGATAGGGTTTCTAGGATTTCAGCCCCTATGATGTGGGGAGAACTTAGAAGGATTGAGATGGTGCTGAGAATCAATACAAAATATCTGACACATCATGACTTTGCAAGGTGGAAACAATGTACTTGTGGTATGTAGGAATTGAAGATCTGGATACAGATTTGAAAACTATGCATGTTACAAATATCTTGGAAATTTTTCATACCTGAGTGAAGACTATTGATCTAGACACTAATATTACCAGAGATCACATACCCTCCAGTCAGCTTCCTCAGGGCACCCTTGACCTCCTTGTTTCTCAGACTGTATATGATGGGGTTCAACATGGGGGTGATGACACAGAAGAGCACGGAAACCAGAATATCCATGTCTAGGGAGTAACCTTCTCTGGGTCTGTCATAATTGAAGTTGGCTGTTCCATAAAAGACCACCACCACAGTGAGGTGGGATGCACAGGTAGAGAAGGCCTTGCTCCTGCCTTGAGCAGAGGGAATCCTAAGGATGGAAGAGATGATGAGGATGTAGGACACCCCAGTGAACAGGCAGGGGCTCAGGCCGATGGTGGCACTTGCCACATGGAGCACAGACTCATTGAGAGAGGTGTCTGAACAGGAGAGCTTCAGGAGCAGAGGAATGTCACAGAGAAAGTGGCTGATTTGGTTGGGCCCACAGAGAGTGAGTGTGGCTGCCAGCACCGTGTGTGTCACAGAATTCACCAGCCCACACAGCCAGGACCCAGTCACCAAAAAAACACAGACCTTCACATGCATGAGGACTGGATATTGAAGAGGGTGGCAAATGGCTACATAGCGATCATAAGCCATGGTGGCCAATAAGACACATTCAGTGCCAGCACATGTCACGAGGAAAAAAATCTGGGAAAGGCAGCCCT
Organism: Hyaena hyaena; assembly: GCF_003009895.1. Taxonomy (NCBI): domain Eukaryota; kingdom Metazoa; phylum Chordata; class Mammalia; order Carnivora; family Hyaenidae; genus Hyaena; species Hyaena hyaena. Next base: position 91,472 of record NW_024081355.1, on the reverse strand, counting down.
CATACGAGATGGTCTTCTTCTCCCGGAAGAAGTTCACCAGCATGACCGGGATGGTGGTGGATGTATAGCAGATGTCCAAGAAACTCAGGTTACTGAGGAAATAATACATTGGAGTGTGGAGAGCAGGACTGATTCTAGTGGCTGTTATTATGAGCATGTTCCCCAGGAGTGTTGTCAGGTAAATGAGCAAGAAAAGCAGGAAGAACAAGCCCTGTAGTTTGGGGTGGTTGGAAAATCCCAAGAAGATGAATTCAGTGACATCTGTCTGATTGTTCATTTCAAGTGGTGTCATAGCTACAAAACAATGAGAAAAATTAAAGCCTCATAAGAATGTACAAACAGCACCCCAAATTGGCACATTAACTTGTAAGGCCATGTCAAACGATGTTGGAGATAGAATGGTCTGGACTGTGGAGGGAGGCATACAGGAAGACCTGTTGGGAGACCACAACTTTTCATTCCACAAATCCAGCCGTCTCAGGCCCAGGGACCTCCTACACAGTCTTGTGTGGCTTCTGGTGCATGAAAATAAGCAGAGACATGGTCAAAACCTACAATAAACTGATAATCCCTGTGTTCAAGTGAGTTCATCTCTCTCTGGCTTTGCAAAATCTTCCTCCTAACAGTGTATGCTTTGCTGCATTAAATTCTTTTTTTTTAACAAATATTTTACTTTTTTAAGTAATATAATTGTGAAAAATTAAGAAAATGAAGAAAAAATAAAGAATAGAACCATTCACATGACCAATGCTACTGTTTAGTGTACTCCATTCTAGTCTCTTTTTCTATATATGAATCTTGATCTCTATTTATAGGCTTAAAATATTGGAAGCACAAATTCCCACAAATGCACTTTATCCTACTGTACAAAATAATTTAATATCTCATTTTTCAGTGAACATTAGATTGCTACCATTCCTTTTGCTATTTTAAACACTAGAATGAAAATTTTCATACATAAATATTTGTGAACATCTTTGATCTTTCAGAATAAAATTTCATTGATTTGTTTTCTATAAATCGATCTCATTTTTCTAAAAACATTTATATTTTAGGATTTATAAGATATAAGACATTTTAACCAGTCACATATACTACATAATTTTCCTCATAAAGGTAAAGTTTAGTAATCCAAAATTTATCCTCACTCAAATTTTACATATTTTCTGAAAAGATAATTAATGCAAGTACCAATTTTCTATTAAAGTGTCCATTCTAATCTCCAAGCCATTGTTGCAAATTGCAATTTCCATTTCTTTTTCAAACTGGGAGGTGAGATATCATAGTAGAAAGAGTGGGCTCTTGAGACAGATAGATGTGGATTGTAATCCTACATCTGTTGCTTACTAGATGGAGACAGTAGTTAAATTAGCTGATCTCAGTTCCTTAGTTTCCTCATTGTATTCTGATATTAATAGTACTCATCTTGTGGCTCTTGGAAAAAGTAATAGAAGATATTAAAAATCCTGTGCCCTTTATCAGGTTAGAAAGCCCCCTCTGTATCCCTGCTTTACTGACAGTTTCTATCATGAATAGAAACTGAATTTTGTCAAATGATTTTTCTTCCTTTATTGAAATTATAATGTATTTTTAAAATTTATTTATTTATTTTGAGACAGAGCAGGGAAGAGGGAGAGAGAGAGAGAGAGAGAGAGAGAGAGAGAGAGAGAATCCCAAGCAGGCTCTGCACCATTAGCATATTGCCTGATGTGGGGCTCAGACTCATAATCACAAGATCATGACCTGAGCCAAAATCAAAAGTCAGATGCTTAACTGACAGGCACCCCAAGATTATAATGTGTTTTGTTATTTAGTCTATTATTATGGTAAATTATATTGATTAAGTTTTTGAGTATTGAACTAGCCTTGCCTTCCTGGAATCAACCTCAATTGATTTTGATGTATTATCCTTTATATATACATATTGCTAGATTCAATTTGTTAGTATTTTGTTGAGGATTTTTGCATCAATATTAATTAGGGATGATATTGGTTTATAGTTTTCTCTTTTTTTCTATCTTTTTTTTTGATCTAGAGTTTTCTTCTAATGTCTTTGTCTAGTTTTGTTATCAATTATCAGGGTAATACTGGTCTTATAAAATGTATTTGGAAGTTTCTCTTTTTTTATCCTCTTAATTTATTTATTGTTTTACCTTTTAGTAAAATGTTCTGGTGTTGCTCTAAGAATTACAAAATACATTGTAAATAATATGAGTCTACCTTCATATAATATAGTACTTCAATGTAGTCTTAAGACCTTGTATTTCCAATTTCTCCCTTGCTTCCTTTTTACATATTTTACTTTTATATATGCTATGAACATGCACGGCATTGTTGCAGTTTTTGGTTTAAACTGCCAATTTTGAGAATTAAAAATAAAAGTGAATTTTATTTCACTCTCTTAGTTTTCTATGGCTGTCATAACAAATTACTACAAACTTGGTGATTTGAAACAAACAAAAATATTCACTCACAGTTCTGGGGCTTAGAGTTCTGAAATCAAGGTGTTAGCAGAGTCATGCTCCCTCTGAAGGCTCTAGCAGAGAATTCTTTTTTGCCCTTTCATAGTTTCTGGTGTCTCCAGGAAATCCTTGGTGTTCCTTGGCTTGTAGCTTTGCCTCTCACCACATGGCCTTCTTCCCTGTGTGTATCTCTGTGTCCTTTCCTTTTCTTGTAAGGACACCAGTCTTGGGATTTAGGGTCCACCTAATCTAGTATTACCTTATGTTGATTTAAATAATTACATATCCAAAGACTCTATTTCCAATAAGGTCACATTCTGAGGTTCTCAGTAGACATGAACTTTGGAGAGATAAGATTCAGCCCAATACATTTACCTTCATTTAATGCATTTCTAACACTTATCATTGAGGATCCAGGTTTCTGACCTGTATCATAATCCTTTCTCTAAAGTGCTTTCATTAACATTTCTATTAGAATATGTCTACTGGCAAAGCACCTCTTCAGTTTTTGCTTGTCTAAACAATATGTTTATTTCTTTTTTTTTTTTAATTTTTTTAATGTTTTATTTATTTCTAGGAGAGAGAGAGAGAGAGCGTGAGCAAGGGAGGGTCCGAGAGAGAGGGAGTCACAGACTCTGAAACAGGCTCCAGGCTCCGAGCTGACAGTCAGCACAGAGCCCGACGCGGGGCTTGAACCCAGAACCGCGAGATCATGACCTAAGCGAAAGTCGGACGCTTAACCGACTAAGCCACCCAGGCGCCCCTGTTTATTTCTGTTAATATTTAAAGGATATCTTTTCAGCTGACAGAATTTTTAAAAGGACTTTAAAAATGCCACACTATTGTCTTCTTGCTTGCATACTTTCTGATGAGAAGTCTGCTGTAATTCTTGTTCATGAGCCTCTGTAAGTTGGGTCTTTCCCTTCTAGCTGCCTTCAAAATCTTTTTTTTTTTTTTTTTTTTTTTGTCTTTATGGCAGTTTGAATATAATATGCCTAGGGTTTTGTAGGATTTTTAATTTTTATTTATTTATTTATTTATTTATTTATTTATATTAATCCTGCTTACCATTCTCTGAACTTCTCAATCTATCATAAGTTTTGGAAAATTATCAGCTGTTATCTCTTTAAATATATATATATTCTCTATTTATTCTGTCTCTTCCTTCTAGGATTCTAATAATCTGTATGTTAGTTTGATATTCTGTCATAGCTATTGGATGCTCCTTTTTTTTTTTTTTTTTTTTTTTTTTTTTTTTTTTTTTTTTTTTTTTTTTTTTTTTTTTTTTTTTTTTTTTTTTTTTTTTTTTTTTTTGGTCCTTGTGTTTTGATTTAGGTAATTTCTATTGACCTATCTTCAAGTTCATGAATTCTTTCTTCAGCTATGTCAAGTCTACTGATGAAATTGCTAAAGGCATTTTTCATCTTTATTATAGTGTTCTTTATTTCTCACATTTCTATTTGATCTTTTCTTACAGTTTCCATCATTTTGCTGAAATCAACTGTCTGGTCTTGTATATTGTTTACTTTTTTAAAGGTTTGTTTATTTTGAGAGAGAACGTGTGCAAGAGAACAGGGTAGGGGGCGCCTGGGTGACTCAGTCGGTTAACTGTCTGACTTATCTCAGGTCATGATTTCACAGTTCATGAGTTCAAGCCCCATGTTGGGCTCTGTGCTGACAGCTCAGAGCCAGGAGCCTGCTTCAGATTCTGTGTCTCCCTCTCTCTCTGCCCCTCCCTAGCTCTTTTTCTCTGTCAAAATAAATTAAAAATTAAAAAAAAAAGAAATTTAAAGAAGAGAGAGAACAGAGGAGGGGCAGAGAAAGAGGGAGAGAGAATCCCAAGCAGGCTCTTTGCTGTCAGCATGGAGCCTGACACATGGCTCAATCTTATAAGCTGAGATCATGACCTGAGCTGAAATCAAGAGTCAGGTGCTTAACTAACTGAGTTACCCAGGTGCCCCTATTGTTTACTTTTTCCATTAAAATGTCTAACCTATTGATCATTTTTATTTTTAAATTCCTTGTTTGATAGTCTTAATATCTGTCTCAAATCTGCATTTGGTTCTGATGTTTATATTGTCTCTTCGGAGTGTATTTTTCCTTATCTTTTTGTATACATTATAACTTTTTGTTGAAAGCTGGACATGGATAGGATAGTAAATACTGAAGTATAAATTTATTTGTTTGGAGACAAACGTGTCTTTCTTTATACTAAATCCTTAGTGTGAGGATTAATCTAATGAGCAGCTGGACTGAGTTTCGGTCCATTTTTCCTATGGTCACCCTCAGTGAATGCATGCTTCAGATTACTCTGATATTTTGTGTTTAGGGTTGTGGACTAGTGAAATGTGCCTACATTTCTGCTCCCTTTTAGCTTTGTGTTTTCCATTTTCCCTGCTCTCTAGAGATAATCTGTTTCTTCAAGATCTCCTAGCTGTATTCCACTGTTATTTTTACTCGATACTTGTTAGTGGGCTGGTGGGGGACAAGGGAAATGTATTCTCTGATGCTCTGGTTAACCCTTAATCTTAGATATGTGATCCTGGATCTTGGAAGCATGGCCTTCACAAGTGATCCTGCCCCTCCTCCAGCTGTACAGCTGGACCTAGCATATATCCCTGTCCTCAACCCCAAGGAGTAGAACTTTTTTTTGCCTTGTTCTCTTCCTGAGGCGTAATGGGATTCCACAATACCCTTAGGTGACAATTTTTATAGCTCTTGCCCTTGCAGATTGCAGCTTTTCTTCCATAGCAAAAATCCAAGAAATTGATCTTGGAGGAGTTTTGACAGTTGCTTCTACTCCTTTTCCCCATTATTTGCCCTCCACCCCAGCTTGGCCTCAAACAGCATCATTAGGGAAGCTTTCTAAGAATGCTTCCCTGGGGCGCCTGGGTGGCTCAGTTGGTTGGGCATCTGACTTTGGCTCAGGTCATGATCTCACAGTTCGTGGGTTCAAGCCCCACATCCGGCTCTGTGATGACAGCTCAGAGCCTGGAGCCTGCTTTGGATTCTGTGTGTGTCTCTTTCTGCCCTGCCCTGGTCGCACCCTGTCTCTCTCTCTCAAAAATAAATAAAACATTAAAAAAAAAAAAAAAAGAATGCTTACCTGTGAGCATCTGGTTGAGTTCATGGAGGAAAAGCAAAAGAGTGCAAGCCTTATGTCTATGCCCCTTGGGGACTTCTTATGCTAGCCTATGCTTAGTCTCTAACAATTTGTTAAAATAGTTTTAACTGAGTCTTCTTATCAGTTTACGAGGTATTTAGTGGTTTCTGCCTTGGTTAAAAATATCATGGGTTCTTGCGGTCGCTTCTCTCTCCAGTTTTGTTTCAGTTGTTTGCTTTGCAACCTCAATTCCCTGATGGGTTCAAGAAAAGTAATTAATTTGCATTTTTTCCTGCTTTTTGTTGTTGGCATAATGATGAGAGCAACATGCTTTCCAGCTCATTAAGTCTCTAAGCTGAAATTCAAAGTCTACATAACCACTTTTTAAAACTATTTGGCAGTTTTTAATAAAGTTAAGCATGTGGTTTCTCTGTGACCCAATAACTCTACTCTTAGGCAGAGTCTCAAGAAAATGGATGTATAGTTCACAAAAAGACTTGTAGAAGGAGGTTCAAAAAAGATTTTTTTCAGAATAGCTCAAGCAAACAGTATGCCTATCAGTAGGAAAATTGATAAAAAAAATTGTGGTTTATCATACAGTGCAGTGCTACACAGTTATCTAAAAAAACATACAAATCATAACATTGATGAATCTAAAAAACATTTTGTTGAATGAAAGAAGCCAGACACAAAAAAAGTACAAATTATTTTTTTTTCTTTAAATGAAGTTCAAAAATAGGAAAAACCAATCTACGGTAATCAAATGAGAATAATAGTTACTTCTGTGGGTTGAAGGTGTTATTATCTGGAATGAAGCATGAAAGGATTTTCTGGGACCGATGGAAATGTCCTATATAATTGATTTAATAGTTGATATAGATGTTATATACATGTAAAAATTGATCAACCTGTAAACTTAAGATTTGTGCATTTTCCTATATGTGAATTATAATTCAATTTTTAAAATAAAATGAGGGGCACGTGGGTGGCTCAGTCGGTTAAGCGTCCGACTTCAGCTCAGGTCATGATCTCACGGTTTGTGAGATTGGGCCCCGCGACGGGCTCTGTGCTGACAGCTAGCTCGGAGCCTGGAGCCTGTTTCAGATTCTGTGTCTCCCTCTCTCTCTGATCCTCTCCTGCTCATGCTCTCTCTCTCTCTCTGAAATAAATAAAAATGTTTTTAAAAAAATAATGAAATGAAATGAAAAAGGGACACCTGGGTGGCTCAGTTAGTTCAGCATCCAACTCTTGATTTCAGCTCAGGTCATGATCTTGTGGTTGGTAGAATTGAGCTTCATGCTGCCAACACAGAGCCTGCTTGGGATTCTCTCTCTCTCTCTCTCTCTCTCTCTCTCTCTCTCTCTCTCAATAAATAAATATTTTTTAAAAAGTAAAAATAAAATGAAAGAGATAAAAGCAGGAGGCACTTTTTAGTAAAAGTTTCATCTCAGGATTGTTCAGAACCAGACCTAAATATTAAGTCACTGAGACTTAAGTGTTTTTCCCCATTTTTGCAACTCTCTGCTTCTTTTTCTTTTTTAATGTTTTATTTATTTATTTTGAGACAGAGAGCAGGTGAGCACAGGAGCCAGGGATGGAGAGGGAGACAGGAGAGAGAATTCCAAGCAGGCTCTACCCTCTGACAATGCAGAGCTTGATGCAGGCTCAAACCATGAGATCAGGACCTGACCCAAAATCAAGAGTTGGATGCCCAACCAACAGCCACTCAGGCACCCCTGCATCTCTTCCCTTCTCTACCACAGTAAGAGTTCGGTACATATCACCTTTTGCAAATCATATCAAGTCACTTTCTTTGCAATGTTTCCTTTGGAGGAACGAATGCAATTGGTGCATGCACACACACATATTTAATGGGGGAGGGAATCATGTCTGAGGTCACTGCCCATGGATAATGGGATAGGAGGTTGGTATCCCGGGCAACACAGCCAGCAGAAATCTCAAGCATTTGGTCTTCCCAGCAAAAGGAAAATAAGCTCAGAGTATTTGGGTTGTTCTAGTGGGTACAGAAGAATGGACCCAAAGATCTCTGGGAAAGGAGTGAACCTCAGGAGCTGCCCTGCTACCAGGAAAGCTGTTGGATTCTGCATTCTGCTAGAAGCCCTCTCACATATGGCTGTATGTCCTATCTCTAGTAATTCCTGCCATGTTGCAAGGAGTGGAGGGGGGTAAACCTAGCTGGGTGCTGCCGAGTTCTAACAGATTAATTCTACATTGCCTGGTGATTTTTCTAAAGTAAACTCTACCCCCAATGTGGGCCCCAACTCACAACCCCAAGATCAAGAATCACATGCTCTACTGACTGAGCCAGCCAGGCACTGTGTAGCTTGGTTGAGTTTTACTTCAAGCACAACCTCATTAGCTACTCCAGAGGAAGTGGCAGGGCACCAGTTGCCACTGGGGCACAGTCTAGGCTGTCTCACTGGTCAGTGTCCTTGGGTACAAAAATAATTGAGTTAACCTTCAACAGCGGCCTCAGAAAATATCCTCCCTCCTGCTATGGACCAGCAGAGGCTCAGACGTCTGGCTGGAAGCCAGGCTTTTCTGTGAGGATGGGCAGGAATGACGGTAGAGTATCAATAATGTCCCACAAACCACTTTCAAGGTTAGGACAAACTGGAAGCAAGGGGCATCTGGAAGGTATAGCCTGGAATTTAGAGAAGCATCAACTTTGAAAAACTGATAAAAATCTGTAGATCCAGAAAATGCAAATATACACATGCACAGAATCTTCATGCAATTGAAAATTGTGAAATTCATCCCCAGGGCCCCTAAGAGGCTATGTGCCTTAGATTAAAACAATTTTGTTTACTCCAGGAATGTAGTCTGAGAACTAAAACCAGAGCAAAGTAACATGTTGTTACTTATTATTACATATTAACAGGTTACAATGTGTAACACATGGTAAAGATACAGAATTTTAGAGCTTAGAGAAAGTGACTGAAACAACAGTTCATAGAAAGGAGCCATGTTTGAAGCACTTTAAGGTTTATGGATGGTTGGGACACTGAATCCGTTTGGGCAGGAAAGGATTATTAAATAAAATAGGGGAGTAAATGGTGTAACAGGTATGGAGAAGGGAAATGGTGGACTAGATTTGAGTAATCTTGAAGGTCAGGTACCTGTGGGATACCCATGTAGAAATGCCCAACAGACAGTTGAAAAAGGATTTGTCCCCAGTAAACAGGATAAAACTGCAGATATGGGTTTGGGAATCATTGCCTTGATGGCTGTTGAAGCGATGGACATACATGAAATCAACCATGTATGTATGATGGAAAAGAAAGGTAAAGACTGAGGAAAGAAGGGTAAAGCAGGATTCTTATGATGCTTGATATTTACAAGAAATGTGGAAGATTATCAAATATCCAGGAAAGAGTACAAAATTCTCACCACTCTGACTGGGTTGGTTGTAGGCATTGTTTCTCCCTAAGTTTTATTAGCAATGATTTACAGAAGTTCAATATTGGAATTGAGTTGGGAATCTATGAGCACCCTTAGAAAGTTCTTATTATGTTATTGTGTGTATTTTGTTGTCTGTTTTTACTATCAACTACATAGATGAACTTGAAATCATTAAAAAATCAATGTCATGGGGCGTCTAGGTGGCTAATTCTGTTAAGCATCCAGCTCTTGATTTCGGCTCAGGTCATGATCTCACAGTTTGTGAGATCGAGTTCCTTGTCTGGCTCTGTGCTGACCGTGTGGAGCTTGCTTGTGCTGACAGCGTGGAGATTGCTTGGTATTCTCTCTCTCTCTCTCTCTCTTTCTCTCTCCCCCTCTCTCCCTCCCTCCCGTCCCTTCCCCACTCACACTCACTCATGCAGGTTCTCTATAAATAAATAAGTAAATAAACAAACAAATAAATAAACTTTTTCAAAAAAAAATCAATGACATGTATATTTTTGAACTCCTGATATAAAAAAGGTAGATATGACAATCTTTTTAAAAGATTAGTGTCTACATGAAAAGATGCTCAACATCATTCATCGTCAGAGAAACACAAATCAAAACTAAAATGAGATATGTCACTCCATACCAGTAGGAATGGTTAAACACAGGAAACAACAAATGTTGGTGAGGATGCAGAGAAAAGGGAACCCTCTTACACTGTTGGTGGGGATGCAAACTGGTGCGGCCACTCTGGAGAACAGTGTGGAGGTTCCTCAAAAAGTTAAAAATGCAATACATTACCAGGATGATTCAGCAATTGCACTACTAGGCATTTACCCAAAGGAGACAAAAATACTGATTCAAAGGGATACACATAGCAACATTATCAACAATAGCCAAGTTATAGAAAGAGCCCAAATGTCCATCAACTGATGAATGGATAAAGAAAAGGTACTATATACATGGACTGGACACTATATATATATATGTATATATGACAGAATATTATATAGAGAAATAGTATATATAATGGAATATTACTCAGCCATCAAAAAGAATGAAAACTTGCCATTTGCAGCAACATGGATGGAGCTAGAGTATATTACGTTAAGTGAAATAAGTCAGTCAGAGAAAGACAAATACCATATGATTTCACTCACATGTGAAATTTAAGAAATAAAACAGACATGGGGGGAGGGGAAACCAAGAAACAGTCTCTTAACTATAGAGAACAAACAGTGGTTACAGGAGGGGAGGTGGGTGGGAGAATGGGTTAAATAAGTGATGATGGCTATTAAGAAAGGCACTTGTGATGAACACTGGGTGTTGTGTGTAAGGGTTGAATTACCTAAATTCTACATCTATAACTAATATCACACTGTATATCAACAAACTAGAATTTAAATAACAACTTGGAGGGGTGCCTGGGTAGCTCAGTCAGTTAAGTCTCTGACTTTGACTCCAGTCATGATCTCATGGTTTGTGGGTTTGTATCCCATGTCGGGCTCTGTGCTGACAGTTTAGAGCCTGGAGCCTGCTTCAGATTCTATGTCTCCCACTGTCTCTACCCCTCCCTTGCTTGTGCTATGTCTCGGACTCTCAAAAATGAATAAACATTTTTTAAAAATTTTAAATCTTGGAAAGTAAAAAGATAAGTGTTGATGCATAAAAAATTGATGTCTAGATCTATTTATAGAAAGATAAAATTCCTCATGAAGATGTTTTCACAAGGGTTTTCTCTAAGAAACTGATGTATGATGTGGAAATACAAATTGTAAAACTGAATTTTCAATGTGCAGGGATTTTAAATAATATGGCTTCTAAAGTTATATATGATGCTTTTTTATAAAGGCCTTGAAACGTGACTTCTAATCACTTGAAGCCAGTCCCCAAGGAACATTGTGGCATACACTATATATACACAGTGCAAACAGAACCACAGTAAGACATTTCCTTTGGTCTGACTGACTAATTTCTTGCAGGCCAGGGGAATGGGGTAGGGTATGAAGTAGTGTCCAATCCATTCTTCTCTCTCTCTCTCTCTCTCTCTGATGTGCTCATAAAACAACTATGTTGAATTATAACCATTATCACCATCATCAATATTATTATCATCATCAAAATCCATCGTTAATAAGCACCATTTACACACTACACTTTGATACCACAGAATCTACATACATATGAAGAGTTACATATGAACTTCAATCTCAAACCCTTGGCTGTTTAATAATGACCTCATTCTCCACAAGCACGTGGGATAGATTTCATAGGAAAAATCATTTAAGAGTATGTTTTCTTACCCTGATTCTGTAAACAAAAATGTCTGGCTTTACAAAAATTCTTGCCTGGGGCTCCTGGATGACTCAGTCAGTTAAGCATCTGACTCTCGGTTTTGGCTCAGGTCAATGATCTCACAGTTTGTGACTTAAAGCCCCTGCCCGCCACCCTTCTGGCTTTACACTGACAGTGTGGAGCTTGCTTGGTGCTCTCGCTCTCTCTCTCTCTCTCTCTCTCAAAATAAGTAAATAAACTTAAAAAAATCTTGCTTAATGTTGTTTTTAAAAGATGGGGTTTTTAAAGATTAAATTTGGTATAATCCATCCAAATGGATTCAAAAAATGAAACTGGGGTGAATGGGTGGCTCAGTCAGTGAGCGTCCAGCTTCGGCTCAGGTGATGATCTCACAGACCATGGGTTCTAGCTCCTGCATCGGGCTCTGTGCTGACAGCTCAGAGCCTGGAGCCTGCTTTGAATTCTGTGTCTCCCTCTCTCTCTCTCTTCCCCTCCCCCCCTCATATTCTGTCTCTCTCAAAAATAAATAAAACTTTAAAAAAAGAAACAAAACACAAGTGCCTTTGAAAAGATGTAACATTTTTACATACTTGAACCAGGATTTTCCAAACAGAGTAATGAGTACAGACACACATTAGATAATAATCTTATTACTTATTAAATACCCATTATGTGCTATCCTCTTACATGAATAACATCTAAGTTTCTTATATGTATTAACTCATTTGGTTCTCGCAACAACCACTAAGACCACTTATTACGCCCATTTTGTAGATCAAGAAACTGAGGCACAGAAAGCTTAATTCATATAATCATAATTGCTATTTTTAAATCATAATTGTTATTTAAAATACTTTGTTACCTGATAATGATATCTTATATTTGTAAAGTGCTTTATAGTCTTCAAAGTATATTCATTCTTATTTTTTATTCTAGTAATTCAAGGCACATGATTAATAGGAAGCCCAATTTTCACTACAAATTCCAAATCTCAGGTCCTTGAGGAACCTAAAGTATTTAAATTTCAATAGAAAGTTGGTACTGAAGTTAAACATACTTCTAAAAATCTAAATATAAATGGTGGAAAATAAGCCTAGAGGTCTTAAAAGAGGAAATTTTGTTTTTTGCCTTGGCAATAAATGAAATGTTTTGTTGACTAAACTTAAGGATTTATTTCTTCAAAGGAAACAAAATGGGGAAAAGTTAAATCAGAATAACTAGTGTGATTGTGAAAACCCTTACAGCACGTAAAGGAAACATCTATTCATATTTTATTTCAATAACACAAAACAATGATGAAAAATTTTAAATCTAATGTTCATGTAAATTTCTGATCTACTTAAAACACACACACACAGTATCAGCACATGGGAAGCTTTATCTAAAAAAAAATCCAAATGATTTCACATGCTTGTGGCAAAGTTATTTCATTGCTGTGGAATATATGAGCTATTTTCATCTGGTCCAGATTCTTACTGTACAATTCTCTGTAATATGGGTGCCTGGGAACAGATGAAATAATCAGAGGTCACTGTATAGGACAGGGCTTCTCCAACTTTAATGTGCATGTAAATCACCTTCATTTTCAACACACCCCTGGGTGAAGCCCAAGTCCCTGGTTGAGGTACCATGCTTTAGTGCCAAGAGTCTTTCCAGGCTATTGCTACCTAACAATCAGAGCTGCCTAGCCCCTAATTCATAGGTTTAAAGTCCTTCCTTAAATTTACCAAGAAAATGTTTACATCTTGTCTCAAAAATTCATTCCAGTATTAACATTTCTTTCAGCCTTTCATACCTCACTTTCGCTTCTCCTATTGTAAAGGGGAAAGGGGAGACAAGTTACTATCTTTTTTGGCATGCAAGAGCTCTCTGGCTATAACATTTTTCAAGCTGTGAAATTCTCATTTCCTTTCAGTATTTTCCAACAGTCTTATCTTGGTAGTGGGTAATTGTCAATTCAAATCAATTTAGTTCCTCCTTAACGTCTAATGTAGCCCGAGGCTAGGTATTATGCAGAAATCCAAAGGGAATAAGGTTCTTGCCCTCCTCAAACTTACAATCTAATGGGAAGATAAATTGTAGTATAAGGCAGAAAACTTTGTAACATTTTGTTTACTTTTTAAATGGTTATTTAAAAAAAAAAAAAACTTTTCTTTGGTCACACACACGACCTGTCCTTGAACAGGTGTAGGAATAGGACACTTGTTACATTTCGAATATTAGCCCCCTGAGGTCATGGTCCAGACTTTTCAATTCTGTGCTGGAAACTAGGCTGGGACCTGGCATACAGTGTGCCCTCAATAAATGTTTGATAAATGAAGAAGGGCCATAAACAATGTCTATGGGAGTAGAGATAACAAAAAGTTTCTTTAAAGACTGAAACTAATAGTACACTATATTAACTAACTAACTGTAATTAAAATTAAAACTTAAAAAGCTAAAAACAATTCTCCGGCAACTATATATCATTAATAATAAAAAAACTATCCCATTTATTGAGTTTATATGCTCAAAGTATAAAATTGGTGCTCAAATAAAGTCTAAATTTCAAAGGAACAAAATCTAAGGGCGTGGCATTACCATGGACCCTAAAGGGTTGGGCATTTGAGGTAGAGAATGCAGAGAAGCAAACACATGGAAGTTAGATGCCCAGCGTTGCTTCTTTTCTCCTGAACTACCCAAGTTTTGTCCCTCTCCCATGTGTCCCAGATCACACATCCTTTTAAAAACAGGAAGAGCAAGCCTACAGACTTGTTTCTATTAGATCATGATTTAGAGTTTTGTGTTGTATTTCCAAAGCAAAGATCCAGATTAGTTCACCTGTGAGACCCCTCCCATCTCAAATGGCCTATGATGATGATGAAGGTGAACCTGTTGTCACCAGTTCAGTTTTGGAAACCTTCCTGCCAAATTTGTAATTAGCCTGGCAATGGCACTTCAAAGTGGGGTACTGTGTTCTTCTATCCTTTTGTACATATTATAAATTCCATTACCGTGCCTCTTAATGCTTGCCGAGCCCATGCTAAGTGCCAGACACTCTATAGATTGCCCCCATGAATTCTCAAAGCAATTTTAAAGTACAAATACTATTATTAACTCTGTTTTGCAGATGAGAAAACTGAGGTTTCAAAACGTTATTCCAAAGTCTCAGTTGTGACCACTGAATAGCCTGCCTTCCCACACTAATGTATGATCCAGGCACCTGCTCAGGACTCTGCTTACTCGATTCATTCCAAGCATTCCTTGGTAATCCACTTGGCATACTGAACTGAAATTTCCTCACCTTTCTTCTTAGTTGAGATATGTAAATATAAATATCAAGGACTTACATGTATTCTTTCTTTATTTCTTAACCTTTCAACTTGTTGTTTCACAAACAACTTAAACTACGTAAACAAGCATTTTCTTTTAAGTAGTCACAGAGCCCGACCTTGAACTCACAACCTTGTTTAACCGAGGAACCCAAGCATTTTATAATATAGAAAGTAATGGGATTTCATCACTGGAGATGCTCAAGTGAAGTCCACATTGTGTATCTCCTATGAAGAGGATTGATTCAGGTCTTAAGTGAGGACCATTCAAGTTGTTTCTAACGTTCCTTTCAGCCCTGAGGTTTTATTGTTCCTACCAGTGTCATTTATGCATCTGAAAATATGGCATGAGTAAAACAATGGAAATTTCATATTTCATGTAGTTGCATCAGACCCAATATATCAATGTACTGCTTAATATTAATCCACTCTAACGACATCCCTTTCTACCATTTATGGGCACCTTCTAAGATGGTAGACATTTCAAATGACTGAAAGCTTCCTTGGCTCCAATATTGTGTGATAGATAGATAGATAGATAGATAGATAGATAGATAGATAGATAGAGTTAGATAGATAGAAAGATAGAGAGAGAGAGAGAAATAGATGATAGATATAGATATAGATATGGATACAGATATACACTATATATTTCCGTATTTTATTTTATCTTATTTAAAGGTTTCAAAATTTTTATTTTGAAACAATTATAGATGTGTAAGAAATTGCAAAGAAATGTACAGAGTACTGTCATTATATATACAAAATATATGGGATTTTTAATTTCAAAAGTAGTGCATGTTCTCTAAAAAATTTCACATAAGTTAAAAGTACATAAAAAGTAAATAAAATATCTTCACCTTCATATAACGCTGTGCTCAGCACCACTGTTAACAGTTTGGTGTGTGTCCTTCCAGTCTTTTGTTAAATTGCATACATGGTGGCCAAATAGAAGCTTATCAAACAATCAAGAGCCCCCAATATAATAGTAGCTTCTGTTTATGGGTACTTATGATGTACCAGGATGTACGTGGGCATTTG
The DNA here is from genome assembly GCF_003009895.1 of Hyaena hyaena. NCBI lineage: Eukaryota > Metazoa > Chordata > Mammalia > Carnivora > Hyaenidae > Hyaena > Hyaena hyaena. Next base: position 75,849 of record NW_024081355.1, on the reverse strand, counting down.
TACACATGTTAATGACAATCCAATATAGAAAGTATTTATTAAGATTTGCAGGTGGGGAAACTGATACGGTTGCACAGCTACTTAAGTAACACTGGAGTTTAACCCAGGTCTATCTGACTCTGAAGGCCATAATCTTTTCAACTCACTATCCTGCAGAGAATGTTCCATGGAATGAGAGAGAACACTAACTAGGGGGAAATATCTGTATCTTTTGAATTTCCTAAGAATTCAGCCAAATCAGCATTAAAGAAAAAAACCCAAAAACCCCACAAAAGCTAATGTTAACATCAATCAGACCAATTTCTCGGAATTCTGCTGATAGAGTAGAATTATTGACTGTTCCACCAATGTCCCTCCCCATGGGTGGTCCCAGAATAAGAGTATGTGGCATTCATCAGGCTAGGGTTTCTCAGCATCAGTTCTTCCTCAAACGTGATATAGATCAGTATCTCTCTCTTTTTTAAATTTTTTTTATGTTTTATTTATTTCTGAGAGAGAAAGAGAGACAGCATGAACAGGGGAGGGTCAGAGAGAGAGAGATACAGAATCTGAAACAGGCTCCAGGCTCTGAGCAAGCTGTCAGCACAGAGCCCGATGCGGGGCTCAAACCCACGAACCATGAGATCATGACCTGAGCTGATGTCTGATGCTTAACCGACTGAGCCACCCATGCACCCCTGGATCAGCATTTCTTAACCAGTGTCTTTAGTCTTAGATTTGAGAAGAGGGTGGCTCTATAGGAGTCTCACAGGAAAGCACACCCTTCCCCTGGACCATCCCATGGACAATATAAAACCATTGTTAAAATTTGAGTTTCTTTTTATGAATGTGCTTGCCAGAACAGAAGGGGGCTGGCTTCCACCAATGTCCTCTCCATGACAGGCACATCAGGTCCTTGACCCTGCCATCATGAAGCCTGATACTCCCAAAGGCAGCTGATATCTCTGCCTACTAAAGATGAACAAGGAACCAATCCTTGAGGTGTAAATTCTGCTCATCAACAACCCAGACTAAAGTCTGTAGAGAAGGAAAAATACAAAATTCATCACTTTAGTCAGGTCTACGGAGAAAGAAGAAATTGAGAAGGGACATTTCAGCTGAACTTGGGAGGACATTTCTGTCCAGCGGTTTTGGTTCAAACATTTCCTGACCCAAGAAAAATAGCAGCCTGTGGGGACATAAATATGGCAGCATGGCCTCTTGGCCTGTGCTGATCTTAACATCCTCTTTTCCTGTAAGAGCAGTGGTTCCAATGGAGACCTATTGGTGGGGTTGGCTGTTTCCAAGCAGACAATAGCAATTCTGCTTCTTCCTTCTCCAGGCAATAAATCTTCTCAAAGGCAAATGAGTGAGAATGAAATTATTTAGAAATAACCCTGAATCTAAGAGATTTCTAACACAGGGACTATGGGGGAGGGAAATCATTCACAAACTTCAGGGCTCTATTACAGTTAATAAATTGCTTTCATTACAACCTCCCAAACATCCGTTAGTTGCAACATGATGATTGGAATGTCCAGCTAGTGAATAAATATGTTTCCAAATAGAAGCGTTATGTAAATTTAATTATATTAATTTAAGTAAATATTTTGTGTGTGCCTGTTATCACATTATAATGCATCATCTAAAAAATGGCTCCATCCTTTCTCCCTGAAAATTATTCCTGTATGTCCTGTTTGTCAAAAATAGAGTACTAACACATTGCATTCTATATCATTTACTATAAACTAAATTTTCAATCATCTTATTTCATTAAGGAATTCAGGCACCCCCTCAGGTTTTGGAGTAGATAATTGCTAAAGTAATTCTACTCTGGTTCTTCATATAAGTACTGTGGTAGAAATTGACATACATATGGAAAAATATTAAAAATGTCATTACATAAATGCCTTCAACATGATAATGAAAATATACAGAATATTTTATAATATGCTCTTAATAGGTAAATACATCTTGACGTGGGACACAGCTTTTCTCATTGTGATGGTAAGCAAACCACTTACCACTGACTCTCACAGAAAGTCTTGGATTTCTGGCTTTGTTAGCAGGGCTTGCTTCTCTCTACTTTAGTTCCTGGAATGGAGAGGATACCCTTTGGTAGAACAGACTGTCGACCGCTGCGCCTTATGAGGAGAACATGACGTTCCAGGAGATGCCTTGAGCATACTCATTGCCTAATGCAAGAGTCAAAAATTCTTTGATCTCTTAATGAATTCATTTTTCTAGAATGGACCTTTATAAATGCCTGTGGACCAATCTTTTGGGAATACTCATGTAATCTCTAAGCAGCTGTTCTGGGATTCCTCAGAGTGCAAACACAACTCAAGGGCAACAGGATGAATAGAAGGCACAGAAATGATGAACAATTAATTCTCTCTTGGATTCATTAAAGTCATGGCAATCATCTTTTCCCAGCATGCAATGAGGACTTCAGCTTCCTTTCTCTTTAGGGACATTTATGAGTAAAGTTCAGTAGTAGATTTCTTCTTTTAAGGAGTTGGGGGTGGCAGAAGCCTATGAGATTGGCTTCTTCTCATTATCATCAGGAAGAAGAGAGGTAAGTGTGGGTGTTGGATTTGGCTGCATTCTATGAAGCATGAGGAATTTTTCCCTCAGACCTGGACTCCATGATAGTGTATGTTATGCCAGTGGATGTGTATTAGGGGTGTAGTACTAAAAACTCACTCTATTGGCACTAAACCTCTCCTAGTTAGAGCTGCTCTCCTGGACATGGTGCTTCCTTCTTCCCCCACCAACATCCTTATACCTTCATGTCCCCAGATTTCTGGCCCTGCCATTGCTCATGACCTGACAATGACATTTATTGGTATGGAGTTTTAAAGGAGAAAATGGCACAGACATCGAACAGCTCTGTAGGTCACAGTTGGGAAGAAGGCTGTAAGTTTGAAATTTTTGTAGTATTTTACTTCACCAAAATTAGGATAAAAACATTAGACAGTGTCAAGAGTTAAGTGTCTAAAGCTCAAACACTCCCTTAGTGACATGAGTTTGTACATATGTGAAGGAGAAATACAGAAGTGATGCTTATTAAAGACCCTAGAATCATTGGCCATCAAGGACACACAAACCAAAATCAAACTGATATAGTACTTCACACATACTAGGATGGATATACCAAAAAGAACATATAATAACATGTTGGTGTGGAGGTAGAGAAATTGGAATCCTTATACACTGTAATGTAAAATGGTGCCACTATTTGAAAACAACTTGACAGTTCTTCAAAATGGTAAACATAGAGTTACCATATGAGCCACAATTACACTCTTAGATATTAACTCTATATAAATAAAAATATATGTTCACAACAGCATTATTCATAACAGCCAAAAAGTGGGAACCACCAAAATGTCTATCAAATAATAACTGGATAAGTAAAATGTGGCTTATCTATAAAATGGAAATCATTTAGCAAGAAGAAAGAATGAATTACCAATACATCCTACAATATGGATGAACCTTGGAAACATCCCAAGTGAAAGAAGCCAGACACACAAGGCATATATATATTTTATGATTTTATTTATATGAAACATCCAGAATATGGATGCCCATAGATACAGAAAGCAGATTAGTGGTTGTCTAGTGCTAGTTGTCCACTCCTGCTAAATTGGGAGAATATGGGGAGGTTTCTTAAAATATGTGGGCACTGGGGTGCGTGTGTGTGTATGTGTGTGTGTGTGATGGATTATGAAAATGTTCTCAGATATCAGTGGATTAGAGAACACAGGACATTTAAGATCACAGTGTGTGAAATGCTTGGCACAGGTATAGCTGTTTGTCCTGGTGGAATGGGGCATTATAATTACCAGAAGATCATATATAGAAAGAGAGCACCATTATCATTACAATTAGAAGGTTCATGTGTTTATTGTGTAAAAAATCTTCCAAAATGAAAACTTGATCTAATTGCTGATCTCATTTGAGAACCCACATTACCTAGCTAGCTTCCTCAGAGCACACTTGACCTCCTTGTTTCTCAGACTGTATATGATGGGGTTCAACATGGGGGTGATGACACAGAAGAGCACAGAGACCAGGATATCCATGTCCAGGTTGTAGCCTATGTTGGGTCTGTCATAGTTGAAGTTGGCTGTTCCAAAGAAGACCACTACCACAGTGAGGTGGGATGCACAGGTAGAGAAGGCCTTGCTCCTGCCTTGAGCAGAGGGAATCCTAAGGATGGAAGAGATGATGAGGATGTAGGACACCCCAGTGAACAGGCAGGGGCTCAGGCCAATGGTGGCACTCGCCACATGGAGCACAGACTCATTGAGAGAGGTGTCTGAACAGGAGAGCTTCAGGAGCAGAGGAATGTCACAGAGAAAGTGGCTGATTTGGTTGGGCCCACAGAGAGTGAGTGTGGCTGCCAGCACCGTGTGTGTCACAGAATTCACCAGCCCACACAGCCAGGACCCAGTCACCAAAAAAACACAGACCTTCACATGCATGAGGACTGGATATTGAAGAGGGTGGCAAATGGCTACATAGCGATCATAAGCCATGGTGGCCAATAAGACACCCTCAGTGCCAGCACATGTCACGAGGAAAAAAATCTGGGAAAGGCAGCCCTCATACGAGATGGTCTTCTTCTCCCGGAAGAAGTTCACCAGCATGACCGGGATGGTGGTGGATGTATAGCAGATGTCCAAGAAACTCAGGTTACTGAGGAAATAATACATTGGAGTGTGGAGAGCAGGACTGATTCTAGTGGCTGTTATTATGAGCATGTTCCCCAGGAGTGTTGTCAGGTAAATGAGCAAGAAAAGCAGGAAGAACAAGCCCTGTAGTTTGGGGTGGTTGGAAAATCCCAAGAAGATGAATTCAGTGACATCTGTCTGATTGTTCATTTCAAGTGGTGTCATAGCTACAAAACATTGAGAAAAAAAAGAAGCCATAATGAAAATGCACAGAAGTCACCCCCAAATGGGTCTATAAACTTACGTAGCCATGTCAAATGATGTGAGATATAGGACGATCTGAACTGTGGAGGGAGATGTGCAGGAGTGTCCTCAGAGAGATCACAACTTTTCATTCCACAAATCCAGCTGTCTCAGGCCCAGGGACCTCCCATGAATTTGCATGACTAGTAGTAGATGACAATAAATGTAGACTTGGTTAAACCCAACAAAGAACCACTAACCTCTGAATTAGTGTGACCTCGTTTCTCGTTGTCTTAGTGATATCCACCTCCAACTTTGCCCTTTTTGGTAAGAATCTTATTTTTTTCTTTCATTTTTTTTCTAAGAAATAAAGTTTTACTGCAAAAAATATTTTTAATGTAGAAAGATACAAACAAGAATTTAATCGCCTGTGGAATCAGAGCCAGTGCTACGTTTCAGTGTTCACAAATGTAGTGGGTTGGTTTTTTTTTTTTTTTTTTTTTGCAGTTATGTAAATCTTGACCTCTATTTATAGCTTTAAAATATTAGGAGCACTTGTTGTGATGAGCACTGGATGATGTATGGAAATGTTGAAACTATACAACTTGAAACTATGAAAATACTGTATGTTAATTATACTGGAATTAAAATAAAATTTTAGGAGCAAAATTTCCTAAATTAGAAAGGAAGAAGTAAATATTCACAGATGACAGGATCCTACATATAGAAAATATCAGAGTTCACAAGAACATTATTATAGCTCATAAACAAATTCAGTAAAGTCACTCACTCACACACACACACTCACACACACACGTTATGTTTCTATGTACTAACAATGAATAATCCAAAAAGGAAGTTAAACCAATTCCACTTACAATAATATCTAAAAGAATCAAGTGCTTACAATAAATCTTACTGAGGAAGTGAACGGCCTGTACACTGAAAACTATGAAACATTGCTAAAAGAAATTAAAGAAGGTATGTCTAAGTGAAAAGGTACCTATGTTCATGGATAAAAAGACTTAACATTGTTAAGATGTTGATACTACCCAAAGTAATGTACAGGTTCAGTGCAGTCTCCATCAAAATTTATATCATTTTCTCACAAAAAAGAAAAAATCAATTTTCAAATTCATATTTATTGAAAGGGGCCCTGAAAAACCAAAACAATTTTGAAAAAGAAGAATAAAGTTGGAGGACTCACACTTCCCAACTTCAAAACTTATTACAATGCCACAGTAATTGAAACAGTATGGTACTGGCACATGGGCAAATATATAAACCAATGAAATGGAATGGAGAGGCCAGAAAGAAATTCTCACATATATAGTTAATAATTTTCGACAAAGGTGTCAAGACCATTCAATGAGGAAAATAACTCCAGAAAGCTGGATATCCACATGCAAAAGAATGAAGTGCACAAAATTAACTCAGAATGGATCAAAGATCTAAACTTAAGAGCTAAAACTATAAAATCTTTAGGAGAAAATTTGGGGAAAATCCTTATGCCATTGGATTTGGTGACTGTCTTATGGATATGACACCAAAAGTATAGGCAATAACAAAAAAATACATAAAGTGTACTTCATCAAATCAAGAAAGTGTCATCAAAGTACACTAACAAGGAAGTAAAAAAGACAACCTCTAAAATAAAATATTTGCAAATCATATACCTGATAAGGACTAACATCAAAAATATACAAAGAACTCCTATAATCTAGCCATAATCAAAAGAAGAACTCAATTCAAAAATGAGCAAAGGAAAAAAAAAAATGAGCAAAGGACTTGAATAGACATTTCTCCAAAGACAAAATACAAATGGCCAATAAGAACATGAAAAAATGTTTCATATTGTTAGTTTTAGGGAAATGCAAATCAAAAGCATAAGGTCACCTATCAGGATGGCTATAATGAAGAAAATGGAAAATAACATATGTTAGTGAGGGTATGAAGAAATTGGAACCCTTGCGCATTGCTGATGGGAATGTAAAATGGTGCATCTACTGTGGGAAATAGTTTGCCCATTCCTCAAAAAAGTTAAACACAGAATTACCATATGACTCAACAATTCTACTCCTCAGTATATGTATCTAAAAGAATTGAAAGCAGGGACTTGAACAGATATTTGTATACCAGTGTTCATAGCATCATCATTCACCATAGCCAAAAACAACCTAAGTGCCCATCAACCAATGACAGGATAAACAAAAATGTAGCATATGTGTACAATGGTCTATTATTCAGTGATAAAAAGAAACAAAATCTTGATATAAGCTAAAACATGAATGGATCCTGAAAACACTATGCTAACATTATGCTAAGCCAGACACAGGACAAATACTGTATGATTTCATGTTCATCATGTGCCTAGAACAGGCAAATTCATAGACACAGAAGGTAAAGATTACCAGAGGCTCCTGAAAGGAGGGTAGAATTGGGGGAGGGGGGAGGAGTTATTGTTTAAAGAGTTCAGAGTTTATGCTGAAGACAATGAAAAAGTTTGAGGTATAGATAGAAGTGATGGCAATAAACACACTATGAATATATTTAGTCTCACTGAATTGTACACTTCCAAATGGTTAAAATGATGAATATTGTGTGTATTTTCCCACAATCTTAAAAAGAGTAAAAAATATTGAGAGCCAAATTTCCCAGGTACGCATTGTATTTCATCAAACAAAATAAATTTAATATCTCTCTTTTGACTAAACATTCAGAGACTTCCATATCTTTACTATTATAAATACTGGACTGGACTTTCCCATTAAAAAAATATGTGAGTATATTGGATTACTCTTCAGAGTAAATTTTTAAGCCCCTGTGTTTTTAAATGTACTGATTTGTAGTCAGTTGGATTATTATCTTTTCAGGGCTTAAAAGATGTGAACATGTTTAGGTAATCATATGTACTTGGGTATTTTACTTTATTAAAGGTATCTTATTACCTTACTGAAGTAAACTTTATTAAACCAAGATTAATCCTCAAACATTGCATGCTTCCTGAAAAAAATAATTGGTACAATTACTAGCTTTCTGTTAAGTATCCATTCTGATAGGTTCACAGCCATTGAACTATGATTTCTGTGCCTTTTTCATTCTTGGAGGTGAGCTATCTTGAGCCAGATAGATGTGGATTCAAATTCTACTTCTTTTTACCAGATGTAGATGGTGGCTAAATCAGCTGACCCCTCGGTTTCCCAGTTTGCTGACTGCGTTCTCATGTTAATAGTGTTTTTGGAAAAAGTAGTATGAGATAATATAACTAATGTGCCTTGTATGTAATAGGGATTCAATCAACTGTAGTCATCACCGATATTATTTTTAATACATACCAAAAAAATTTCAAGATAAAATATTTTCTTTGACTCTGCCTTCCAAATTTTACAAATACGATCACTTTTCACTACAGTCGCTACTGATAACCCCGTCCAAGCTACCATTTTCTCTTGCCTCAGCCACAGCAGCAGACTCCCACTTTGTTCCCATCCCCATTCCCAGTTAATCTGTCTCCACGCAGTGACAGCTAGAGTGTGTTTTTACAACATGAGCTAAATTATGCCATTCATAAACTCAAAACACTCCAAAGCTTTTCCATCTCACTTAGAATGAAATCTAAAGATCATAAAGCATATGGGATCTGACCTCTGACTGCCTTTCTGACATTACTTTCACACGGTTCCTCCCTTTTGCTCACTTAGCTTGAGCTACACAGGGCTGCTCTCTGTTTCTCACCTCAGCAAACACCTTCCCATCTCAAGGGCTTCTCCTGGCTACTTCCTCTGCCAGACACATTTTCCCCCCAGGTAGTTGCATGTCCCATTTCCTATTTTCATTGAGGTTTTTCTTGAACTGTTACCTCGGCAGGGATACTTTCTCAGACTATTCTATTTAAAATAACAGTCCCATTGCTTTTCACCCCCTTATCCTGCTTTACTTCTCCTTGTGGCACTAATGCTACACTTGGCATGAAATTATTGATCTATTTCCTTCTGGTTGTAGTATAAGCTCTATGAGACAGAGGTTCAGTTTTGGTCATTCTCTACCCCTAATAACTAAGACAGAGAACCTGGCATACAGCTTGTGCTCAATAAATATTTGCTGAATGAATAAATAAATCTATATTTTTAGGTGGTTGTGGAATTCATATTTCCTGAGTGAAATTCTAGTCTAATTCTTGTCCATTTTGCCTAATTATACTTAATCATTCTTCCATATATCTCTGTCTTCACCTGTGAATATCAACCCATCGTGCCTATTGATCTACTTTATAATCTTTAGAGTAGAAAACTTTACACATTGGGAATTTTATTTTTTAATGTTTATATTTGAGAGAGAGAGAGAGAGCATATGCTCAGTGGTGGAGGAGCAGAGAGACAGAGAGAATCTGAAGCAGGTTCTAGGCTCTGAGCTGTTAGCTGTGAGCTGTCAGTTGTCAGCAGAGAGCTTGACATGGGGCTCAAACTCACAAGCAGTGAGATCATGACCTGAGCCAAGTCGGACGCTTAACTGACTGAGACACCCAGGCGCACCTACACATTGGGGATTTTAACATCTTACCCTATACTGGCTTTCTATATAATAAATAATCCTCATTAGTAACAAAAATAAAGATAAAACCTAGCTTATTTTTATTTCTTTCATATGTTATCAGTTATAGCAAAAGCTAGCCTATTAGAACCGAACTGATATATATGACTTGATTGGCTTTTAAATGTGTCCCCAAATTTGTCTTTCCAAACTATTGAAAGGGCAGAAGGATTTATCAAATTATTCAGTCAGCAATCTTGCTCTGTAACTTGACGGGCAGCCTCCCTACAATCCTGTTCAATCCACATTAAACTGGAAATCATACCCTTGGATGCTATCTTTTTGAAAGCAGTGACCCCTCTAAGCCCTAAAATATATCTAGCTCCTCTCTATCTTAAAATTCTTCATTGGCCTACATTCTCTATCAATTTAAGTTCAGATTATTTCACATGGCTTCAGGAAGAAGATCCAGATTTGCCAAGTCCTAAAACTTACCATTTGGGGGGCTTTCTTTCTTTCTTTTTTCTTTTATCTATCTATCTATCTATTTATTATTTATTTATTTAAAATGTTTATTTATTTTGAGAGGGAGAGAGAGAGAGAGTGAGTGAATGGGAGAGGGGCAGACAGAGAAGGAGAGAAAGAATACTAAGCAGGCTGTGTGCTGTCAGAACAGATTCAGGGCTCGAACCCACAAACTGTGAGATCATGTCCTGAGCCAAAATCAAGAGCTGAATGCTCCACTGACAGCCACCCAGGCACCCCTGGGTCTTTCTTTTTTTTTAATGTGAAAATATTATATTTTAGCAAAATTTTTTGTAATATGATTATGCAGACAGATTTCTAGGACACCACTCCAGGCTCTAGAAAAGACTTTTGCAAACTAGAGCCCTGAAGCTTATTTCAAAAGCATTCATTAATGACAGATAGCCTACTACACTGGTTAAATTGTGGGCTCTAGAGTTAGATTTCTTTAGGTCAAAACTCATCTCTGTAATTCTTTAAGCATGAGACTTCGGGTAAGTTACTTATTCTCTTTTCTTAATATTTTCATGTCTAAAATAAGAATTGAAATAAAAAAGCTAATGTCTTAAATAGAATAATAAAAATATTTACTCAAACCAAAAATATAAGTGGGCAAATATAACAGTTTAAAAATAATCTAAAAGGGGGCGCCTGGGTGGCTTAGTCGGTTAAGCATCCGACTTTTGCTTAGGTCATGATCTCGTGGTTCATGGGTTTGAGCCCCGCGTCGGGCTCTGTGCTGACTGCCAGCTCGGAGTCTGGAGCCTATTTCAGAGTCTGTATATCCCTCTCTCTCTGACTCTCCCCTGCTCACGCTGTCTCTCTCTCTCTCTCTCTCTCTCTCCTAGGAATAAATAAAAATATTTAAAAATAAAATTAAAATAAAAATAATCTAAAGGGACACCTGGATGGCTCAGTCGGTTAAGTGTCTGACCAGCTCAGGTCATGATCTTGTGATCTGTGAGTTTGAGTCCCACTTTGGGCTTTGTGCTGACAGCTCAGAGCCTGTAGCCCACTTCAGATTCTGTCTCCCTCTCTCACTGCCATCCCCTGCTCAAGCTCTGCCTCTGTGTGCATGTGTGTCTCAAAAATAAATACCATTAAAAATAAAAATAATTTAAAAAGACTCTTATAATGATTTAGAGAAAAAAATAGCATGCATTGGAGAGCTTGTAACATAAGTAGAAATGAAATATATAACAATACCAACACAAAGGATGGGTGAAAAAGTGGTAAAATATTTTGTAGTGTTCTTCCATTATACATTGTCATGAAGTATTAATTCAAAATAGACTGTATTAAGTAAACAATGTATAATAAAATACATACAGTAAGCACTAAAAATAATACAAATAATTTTCAAAAACTGACAGAGGAGATGAAATGAGATAAAATGAAAATATAAACTCAATCCAAAAGAAGGCACAAAGGGTCAGAAGGGACAAATGGAAAAAAATAGTAAAATATTAGACTTGGAATTCAATCATATTAGTAATACCAGAAAATAGAAATGGACTAAACATTCTAATAAAAAGGCATAATGACAGAATGGATATTTTAACTTTTTTAAATTTATTTTTAAGAGAGCACAAGTTGGGGAGAGGGGGACAGAGGATCTAAAGCAGGCTCTGCACTGAGAGCAGCAAGCCCAATGTGGGACTTGAACTCACAAACCATCAGATCATAACCTGAGCTGTCAGCCATTCAACTACTCAACTGACTGAGCCACCCAGGCACCCCAGTCAGATTGGCTTCTAAAATAAAATAACTATATCCCCCTTTCAAGAATTGTACTTTACATATAGTATCTTGGATATGTTCAAAGTAAAAGGATGGGGACAAATATACCATCAAGGTATAGATTGCCTTATAGTACTAAAAGGATCCACTCATCAAGAAGACATAAAATTGTAAATGTATATAAGCATCTAATAACATCAAAATATTGACAAAAGAGTTGGACAAGTTCATAGCCATAATTGAAGACTTTAATAATCCTCTTTCACTAAAAATTATAGAATAAGTAGGCAAAAAATTCAGTAAAATAGAATATTTAAACAACACAATCACCTTGACACAACTGACATTTATAGAACATTATATCCAAAAATTTCAGAATAAACATTCTAGTTAAATGCACATGGAATATTCACTAAAGTATACCATATGCTGGGTAAGTTTCAATACATTTAAAAAGATTGATATGATATGGAATGTGTTTCCTAACCATAATGGAATTGAATTGGAAATTAATAACAAAAAGAATTCTGAAAAATCCACAAGTATTTTGAAATTGAGCAAATATTTCTACATACTTATGGGTCAAAAAAGTCATAAGAAAAGTAGAAAACATTTTGAATGTAATGACAATGAAAATACAGCTAATCAAAAAATTGGTGGTGCAGCTAATACAATGCTTAGAGGGAAATTTATAGCTTTTAATGCCCTTATTAGAAAAGAAGTGCTTAAAATAATGATCTAGGCTTTCACCTCTATTGAATAGAAGTATTCCTAACTCATTGGTTAGAAATGGAAGATAGAATTGAACCCCCCCAAGAATATCTAAAAGATAAAGACCTGAAATAAATAAAATAGAAAACAGACTCTAACTGGAAATCAATAAAGCCAAAATTTGTTTTTTTGTTAATGAAAATGATATATCCCAAGGAAGACTGATCAAAGGAAAATAAGAGAAAATATGAATTACAAAAATCAGGAATGAAAAAGGGGATACCACTACAGATCCTACAAACATTAATGAAATAATAAAATGTTGGCAACAACTTTATTACACTAAATTTGACAACTTAAAATAGACAAATTTCTTGAAAAACACAATACTTCAAAATATGTGAAGTAATTGACATAAGAAACATAAAAGTTAATATTATATCTATTAAAAGACATTTAAGCTATAATTTGAAACCTCTTAAAAAAAAAAAAAAAAACTCCAAGGCCAGACGGTTTCATGGTGAATTCTACCAAACATTTTATGAAGAAAAAGTACAATATTACAAAAACCCTTCAGAAAATAGAAGGAGAAGAAATACTTTCCAACTGTATTTATTCATGTATGTATGTATTTTTGAGACAGAGAGAGAGAACATGCATGCGTGCATGGGAGAGGGGCAGAAAGGGGAAAAGAATGAATCTTAAGCAGACTCCACACTTATTATGGAGCCCGACATGGGACTCAATCTCCCAACCCTGAGCTCATGACTTGAGCTGAAACCAAGAGTCTGATACTTAACTCATTCAGCCACCCAGACACCCCCAACTTGATTTATGATAACAGTGTAATCCTGACACCAAATTGTGATAAGGTCCTTATAATAAAAGAAAACTACAGGCTAATATCTGAGTCTGGTTCTGATGTTCACTTTGTCTTTTCAGGCTGTGTTTTTTTCTTACTTTTTTTGTATACCTCATAACTTTTTGTTGAAACTGGAAATGTATAGAATAGTAAAGACAGAAGTAAATTAGTGGGGTGTAGTCTTGCTTGGAGATGAACATATCAACCCTTCTGCTGGGCCTTCAGTGTAGGAATTTGAATTAATCTAGTGAACTAGGCTGAGTTTGGTTTGTTATTGCTATGGTTACCCTCAGTGCACCCCAGGCTTCAAATTTAACTGGTGATATCTTGAGCTTAAGGCTGGGCAAGTTTGCTAGAGTTTTTATTTTTCTCAGTTTTTACCCCCTGCTTGGCTTTGGATTTTTCTTCTATACTAACCCCATAGATAATCTGTTTCACAAAGATTATCCAGCGGTATTCAACTGTTAGTTTTAGTTATTACTTGTTAGTGGGCTTGTGGGGAACAGGGAGAAATAATCTCTGATGTTCTGGTTAAGCCTTAGTTTTAGGTACTGTGAACCTGGGTCTTGGGGGTGTGGCCTTCACATGTGATTCTGCCTGTCCCCAGCTGTAGGTGCTGGGCCTGACACATATTTCTGCCCTTACCTGAGGGGGAAGCTTTTTGTCTCTGTGCTTACTTCCCCCAGCTGGAATTTTTCCACAGTGTCCTAAGGTGACAGTTTGTTGTTATTGTTGTTGCTTTTGCCCTACAGATTACAACTTCTGTAGTAAACATGTGGTAAATGAGTTTGGAAGAAGTTTTGAAGCAACTGCTATTCCTCTCACAGTCTTCTCCCAGATAGCCCTGTTAGGTTTGAAATATTCTCAGAATACTTCCTGGCCTTCACTGTGAGTATATAGTGGAGTTTATGGAGGAAAAGCAAGATGGTGAAAACCTTCTCGTCTGTGGCCCCCAGGGACCAACCAACACTAAAACTTCCTAAATATTTTTTTTTCCATTATCCATTTTTTCCATTCCGTTTTTTTTCTTATCTTTTTACTTTCTACCACAATTAAAGTTCAGTACCTTATCACTTTTACTATTGTAACTGCCTTCAAGTTGTTTTCCTGCCTATAATCTGCTCTTCAGGCATATACAAACATGATTCACTCTCCTCACAATGATTAATTTGGAGGACTGAATCTGGTTGGTAGTCCCATGGACCCTGATCACAGATGAAAAGTCATGCTCGCTCTGTGTGTCTGTGTGTCTGTGTGTGTTATTGGGGGAGTGAATACATGTCTGAGTACACTGTCCCATAAGCAAAAAGACGGCAGGTTGATATCCCAGAAAATGTTGGTGGCAGACATTTCAAGTAAAATAGACCACATGGTCATGGTGAGGGCAATGAATCAGTTTGGGCAGGCAGGAATTATTAATTAAAACATGAAACGAATGAGGTACTGCAGGAATGGGGACAGGAGATAGTGGATTAAGATTTGAGTAATGTTGAGTGGTAGGTACCTGTGGGATATCCACGTGGAAATACCCAACAGGCAGTTGAAAGAAAGATTTGTCCTCAGGAGACAGGGTCAGCCTGTCTAGAAATGGGTTTAGGAGTCATTGTCTTGAAGGTGGCTGTTGAATACTAGGTGTGCATGAAATCAACCAAAGTTGGAGTGAGAAGAGAAGTCTAGGTGAGACTCCCTTAATCCCCACAGTTCACGGGGAGTATGGTGAAAGATGTATCCAAGAAAGAGGTTTACCTACGTCCACCACCCTTTCTAGGTTAGCTCTGGGCATTGCTTCACAGCAAAGCAACATTAGGGTTGGCCTTACCATCTGTTTGTTCTCTTAGAAAACCTTTATGTAATACATGTGTACTACTCTTTATTTTCTCTATCAACTACCTAGATGGATTTCCCTTCATTAAAAATCAGTGACATGCATTTTCTCTTAGCTCACAATATCAAAAGTGTAGAGGTAAAATACTCTCTTTTAGGTAAGTAGGTAGATTTACTCATAAAAAGAAATAAAATCTTCATGAAAAGTGGTCCCACAAAGAGAATGTGAAGCATGATCTGTGTATAACTAAATTACAAAGGTGAATTTTTAATGTTTAGGGACTTAAAACAATATGGTCCCTGAGGCTGTATACACTACATATTTTACATGTTTTAAAATATAATTTAAAGTCCATTCCTGAGAAACATATTGATGGGGCACCATACACACACACACACACACACACACACACACACACACACACACACACAGTAGAATCAGAGCTATAATAAATTTTTTTCTTGGTCTAACTGGCTAGTCTAGGCCAGGAGGATGGAGTGAGGAGTGACATCTGTTTCATTTTTTTATATTCCTCATGCTCATGCCGTTTATATGTGGTATACAATGGTGTATCATCATTATCATCATCAAAACCCATCTTTAACTTATAAGCACAACTTATACACTACAGTTTATGTGATACTCTGGACACTTGTCTCTTGGAATTTACATGCTATTGCATATGAATAGGCAATCTCAATCTCAAAGCTTCTGCTTTATGATAATGACCTTTCTCTCCACTTTTAAGTGAGGATGTATTTTGTAGGAAAAAGAGACTGAGGATGAGGTTTTATAGACTGGCTGTATAAACAAAATGTCTAACTTGAAAGAAATCTTGCTGAATTTAGTTTAAAAGAGGTATGTTTTTCTTTAAAGATTAAAATAAGTTCAGTATAACCCATCTAATCCAAAAATAAAACAAAACTCAATGAGTCGACTTTGGAAGGAAGCAACATTTTTACATACCTGAATCCAATCAGGATCTTCCAAACTGAATAATGAGTAGAGACACACGTTAGGTAAAGCTAACTAGCACTTATGAAATGTTTTGCTGACCAACCTTAGGGGTTTATTTCCTTCAAGGGAACAAAATGAGTATAATATAAACCAGGATAATTAGTGTGATTGTGAAAACCCTTAGAGCACATAAGGAAGACATCTATTTATATTTCCAGTAATGCAAAGCAATAATTAAAATTTTTAGATATAATTTTCACATTGCCCAGTAAATTCACACAACACACACACACACACACACACGCATGCACGTACACACATGCACACAGAGATTAGTAAGAGTATTCAGGATAATTTTTCTAAAAGAAAATTCATAATATTTGAGATGTTTGTGGCAAAATTGATTTATTGCTATGAAATATAAGTTATTTTTGCTTTGCCTAGATTTCTGTTTGTACCCTTCCCCATCATATGGGCATGTAAGGACCAGATGAAATATTCAGAAGTCATTAAATAGGCAAATGCTTCTCAAACTTTAATGTACATGTCAGTCATGTGTATTTACATCAGGCAAGTTGGATGGAAGCCCCTTTCATCTCAAACTATGGTGATAATGAAAGATGACTATTCTCATCTGTTCTGCTTTGGTAACTTTCCTACCAAATTTGAGATCATCTAGTCAAGGTCACCTCAAAGTAGGGCAGTGTGTTTTCTTACCCTCTTATACATATTGTTAACACCATCACTATGCCTCCCACTTAACTGCTAGTTGAACATGTCTTATGAACCAGACACTCTTCATGATTGCCCCATGAATTCTCAAAACAACTTGAAAGTGCAAGTACTATTATTAGCTCTGTCTGCAGTGAGAAAACAGAAACTCAAACCTTCAAAAGTTATCCTGATAGTTTGTTTTGACCACTGAGCAATACTTCCCCATACTAATATATGAATGATGAGATATTTGCTCGCAATTCTCTTTGCTTACTTCATTTCAAGTATTTCTTGATAATCTGCTTGGCCAAATTGTCAAATTCATGTTGAATTAAAATCTCCTCACCCTTGTGCTTAATTGGCCTGGTATCTATTCTATCTTTACCCTATTTAGCCTTGCAACTTTTTGTTTTAGTAACTGTATTTAGACTATATATGCAAGAATCTTATAATACATGGGGAATAATGAGACTTCATCATGGAAGATGGTCAAGCAAAGTCTCTTTGCCACATCTCTTGCAGAGAATTGATTCAATTCTCAAGTGAAGATTATTTGAATTGCCTGTACAGTTCCTATCAGACTCAGTATTACATAGTTCTGTCCATGTTGCATACCTGAAAACATGGCATTATTAAGACCTTGAAATTTTCATATTCCTATGATTGGCTCAGACTTCATATATCAATGTATCCTTAGTTTTTTCCTACCTTGGGATAATCCCCATTTAACACTTACGAGCATACACAGAGATGGTAACTTGCCACATGAGTGAAAGCCTTCTTGGTCTAATGGTATGTTAGAGATAGATACATAGATAGATGGATAGATAGGTAGGTAGATCCAAATTTTATTTAAAATTTTTTAATGTTTTATTTATTTCTAGGAGAGAGAGAGACAGCGTGAGCAGGGGAGGGTCAGAGAGAGAGGGAGTCACAGATTGAAACAGGCTCCAGGCTCTGAGCTGGCAGTCAGCACAGAGCCCGACGCGGGGCTCGAACCCACGAACCGCGAGATCATGACCTAAGCGAAAGTCGGACGCTTAACCGACTAAGCCACCCAGGCGCCCCGATCCAAATTTTATTTAATATGTACCTGTTACATTTTAAAGACTTTTTACTTTGAAATATGTATAGATTAATGGGGAGTTACAAAGAAATGTACAAGGAGATTTAATATTTTTAACATTAAAAATTTTATGGGATTTTTAATTTCAGAAAAAGCACATGCTTACTGAAACTTTACTGGAGTCAAAGGCATATCAAATGAAAGTGAAATATCTTCACCTCCATGCCACATTCTGCCTGGCACCATTGTGAACAATTTGGTGTGTGTCCTATGTTTTTGTTTATATCATATGATATTGGCCATATTAAAAAGTCAGTTTACAAACAATCCCAGCTTCCTTTCTATCTGCATAGCTCTGTCCAAAAGTCCTATGATTGTTAGTAACAATATACAGGATACAAATGAAAAAGTTATCATTTATAGGAAGACATAAGTAACAGGAAAGATGGAAAGATGGTCACCATTTATGGTAGGTAGAATTCTAAGATGATCCTCCAAAACCCAACTGTTGCTATACAGGTCTACTATCACCCCCTTTTCTTGAGTGTGGGCAGGACCAGTCAATATATTCATAAACTTCAGGGATTTATGATAGTTAATAAGTTGCTTGCAAGACCCCCCAAACATTGTATTGTAATATAAATAGGAGAACCCCTAGCATAGTGAACAAAAAAGTTTCCAAATATGAATTGTACAAATTTAATTATATTTCATTTAAATAAATATTTTGTGTGTCCTTAATATTATATGATAATGGATGCATAAGAGACATGCTTTCTGCCTAAAACATTTCTTCCTGTCTTGCTTGTCAAAATTAGAGAAGTAATACTATGCATCATATATTATTTACCATGAACAAATTTTCCCCTCATATTACCTTAATTAAGGAATTTAGGCACTTCTCAGGCTGTTAAGTTGATAATTTCTCAGGTCATTTCAATTCTGGTTTTATTGTTACTGTTGCAGACATTAATCAACATGAAAATAACATTAAACATATGTCACTACATAAATGTTATAAAAATGGTAACAAAAATATGTACAATATTTTATAACATGCTCTTAAAAAGTAAGTATAGCCGGATACTGGGCACAGTTTTTCTTAATGGTGATTGTAAATAAACTACTTACCACTGTCTTTCACCGAAAGCTTTGGATTTCCGACTTTGTGGCACAGCTCACTGTTCCCTGCTCTAGCTCTCTCCCAGACTGAAAAGGATATTCTCTGGTAAAAGAAGCTAGCAATTACCATACCATTTCGCCATGGAGACCTGCCATTCCAGGACCTGCCTTGAGCATACTCATTGCCTAATACGAGAGTCAAAAATCTTTCTTTGATCCCTCAATTAATTCCTTTTTCTAGAATGGACATTTATAAATGCTGTGGACTGACCATTTGGGAGTAACCATGTAATCGCTCTCTAAGCAGCTGTTTTGAGATACCTCAGACTACAAACAGAACTCAAGGGCAACAGCTTGAATAGAAATTGTTAGAAATGAAAACAATTAATTCTCTCATGTATTCATTAAAGTTAGGGTAATCATCTTTTCCCAGCATACAATGAGGAGATCAGCTTCTTATGTCTTTTGGGACATGTGCAAGTGAATTTCAGTACTAGATTTTTTTGTTAGGAATTGTGGGTATTGAATACCAGAAATGTGCTTACAGTAAATTTCAGGTGGTCTTATCATACACACACAAAGATGGATAACTATGTGTGGAGATATGTTAACTAGCTTGACTATACTGTTTCACTATGTATGTGTCTGTCAAATTCTCATCTTGTACACCTTAAATACATACAATTTTAAATGGTTTAAAAATTAATAAACATGGTACTTTAATAAAATAACTAAAGGGTTATACAAGTAAAAGTTTCAACTGGAAAGAAGGAAAGAGAAAGAAAGAAAGAAAGAAAGAAAGAAAGAAAGAAAGAAAGAAAGAAAGAAAGAAAGAGAGANAGGAAAGGAAAGGAAAGGAAAGGAAAGGAAAGGAAAGGAAAGGAAAGGAAAGGAAAGGAAAGGAAAGGAAAGGAAAGGAAAGGAAAGGAAAGGAAAGGAAAGGAAAGGAAAGGAAAGGAAAGGAAAGGAAAGGAAAGGAAAGGAAAGGAAAGGAAAGGAGGAAGGAAGGAAGGAAGGAAGGAAGGAAGGAAGGAAGGAAGGAAGGAAGGAAGGAAGGAAGGAAGGAGGAAGGAAAGAAAGGAGGAAAGAAGGGAAGAGAAAGGATTCTGCAGAATGAAAAACATTAATCTATTCACTGATAATACTACAGAATCCACCTTCTCCAGCCAGCTTCCTCAGGGCACCCTTGACCTCCTTGCTTCACAGGCTGTATGTGATGGAGTTCAACAAGGGGATTATAACACAGAAAAGCACAGAGGCCAGAGTGTCCGTGTCTGGGTTGTAGCCTACATTGGGCTGACATAGTTGAAGTCAGCTATCCCAAAGAAGACCACCACAACAGTGAAGTGGGATGCACGGTAGAGAAGGCCTTGTTTTTGTCCTCAAGGAATCCTAAGGATGGAAGAGATGTTAAGTGTGTAAGACATTGCAGTCAACAGCCAAGGGCTCAAGCCAGTGGCGGTGCTGGTGGGAGAGAGGTGTCTGAGAAGAGCTGTAGGAGCAGGAGGATATCACAGAGAGAGCAGCTGATCTGGTTGAGCCCACACAGAGTGAATGTAACTATCAGCACTGAGTATGTCACAGAATTCTCTAGCCCACAGTCAAGTTCCAGTCAACCAATACAAACAAACTGTTGGATCCTGAGAAACAGACAGTGAAGAAGGTCACAAATGGCTGCATAGTGTTCATAAGTCATAGCAGCCACAAGATTTCCCCAGCACAGGTCACAGGAACATCTGCGAAAGGCAGCATTCATATGACATGGTCTTCTCCTGGAATAAGTTCACCAGCATGGCCAGAATGGTGGCAGACAAGTAGCAGATGTCCAAGAAACTCAAGTTGCTAGTAATAGAATAGAATGTGGAGGAAATGACTGACTCTGATCACTGTTAATATGAAAGCATTTCCCAGAAGAGTTATCAGATAAATGATCAAGACCAAAACCATCCTTGTAGTTCAGGATTATCCTGGAAAGATAAATGCAGTGACCACAGTTTGATTTTCCATTTCTTTCAGTTCTTACTTGATTGAAATGAAAATTAGGGAAGAAAACAAAATGACAATGAAATATGATGACAAACACTGGAAGAGCTAACTAACTTTTGAAAAAAAATGTTATTTATTGAGAGAGAGAAAGAATGAGTGGGGAGAGGGAGAGAGAGGGGGGGAGGAAGAGAGAGGGAGAGAGAGAATCCCATGCAGGCTCTGTGCTGCAGTGGAGCCCTGATATTCAGGGCTCGATCCCATGAACATGTTAAGGAAAAGGTAACACTGGCCCTCAGATCAC
The DNA here is from genome assembly GCF_003009895.1 of Hyaena hyaena. Classification (NCBI taxonomy): domain Eukaryota; kingdom Metazoa; phylum Chordata; class Mammalia; order Carnivora; family Hyaenidae; genus Hyaena; species Hyaena hyaena. The sequence goes on along the minus strand of NW_024081355.1, from coordinate 54,606 downwards.
AAGAAACTAAATTTTTCTAATAACTTGAATAAACATGGTAGGGGAATCTTCCCAAAAATCTATAAATAAGAACCCAGCTCAGCCGACACCTTGATTTCAGCTTGAATCTTCCTCGTGCTCTGCCTGGACTTCTGTGAGACGTAGGACCCAGGAGAGCCCTGCTGTCCCTGGATTTCTGACCCACAGAACTGTGAGATAAGCGAGCATTTAAACCACTAAGTTTGTGGTAATTTTTACGGCGCCAATAGAAAATAAATATACCAAACATCTCACTTCCTGTGTGAAACAGGATTGCCAGGGGCTAACTATGACAGACCACCATTCTAGAAGCCTCAGAAGTTATTTCACCCAATATACCCTCAAATCTGTGACCACCCTCCCTCTGTCTGCTCTTTATACCTTTATTCCTGTGTCTAGTTCTAACTCCCCAAAAAACTGATAAAGGGAATACAAAAGAAAAAAATCACTGTACACTATTCAATTTCCTAGGCAGTAAGTAGTTCCAATAAAAGGTTGAGAGAAAGACAAATTTGGAACTGTTGGGTAAGATATTTCTGGATTATTTTAGCATTTTAATGAGTGTCTTCCCATTCTGCTGTTTGTTGGGCTGTGACATAACTGTTGTGAATTCAAAGAAATGTGAACATTCATTAACTTGCATCTGAGATAATTTTCTTTGTGGATTGTCTTGAAATGAGGCTTTGCGTGTTTTGGCATCACCATTTTCCACAAAAGGTGTTAAGCCACCTCTTTTCCTTAGTGTAAGCCAGCGGTCAGCCGCCAAATCCAGCATACCAACTTACTTCTATAAGTAAAATGTTATTGGCTTGCAGCCACACCCACTCATTTATGTATCATCTATGGCTCCTTTTATGCTACAATGGCAGAACTGAGTGGTGGAGAAAGAGACCATATGGCTCACAAAACCTAAACTGATTTCAAGCCCTTTACAAAAAAGTTTGTCAGCCTCTAGTGTAAGCAGTTGGGTTTAGGAGTCTGACAGACATGGCTTTAAATCATAGCTTTGTCACTTGAACTTACTTAGCTACTATAAGCTCCAGTTTGCTCATGGTTAAGAAGGGATGATGTCTGGATTATAGAGTTTTCGTAACAGAGCAGTGAACATAGTTAACCTATAATAAATGCTAAATCTTTCCATAATGCCAATGCACCCATCTCAAGTTCCCCTTTAAAAATGTTATTTTCCCCTATCTTTCTCCAGGTTGACTCAAATGACACACTGGTTGCATTAAAAACAAAATGCTGTTTTCTATTCTCTGACTTGCCTTCTCTAATCTTTTAATTTCACCATCTCTACCAGCTCCACTTCTAAGCAACAGGTATGTAATTAAATTCACATTTCTCTCCCATAAAACAAATACTTATGATTATATCTGCATTCTTTTCTTTCCTTTTTATAACTACCTTTCTGAACAGACTTTCACAAGAATCCTTGGAGGGAGGCAGGTAGATTTGATTACCACACTTTTTTATATAATATTTCCTTTGAAATTGGAAATTAAAAAGACAAATATCATATGAAGCTACATGCAACATGACAAGTGGTTGATAAAAGTAGCCCTAATGCCTCTAAATTTCCTTCTAACAACATTCCTTAACTTCCAGTCAAAAACCTGGGATTCATCGTGAGCCCATCCCTTCCCTTATCACCTACCTGTATCTAATGTTTCAGCCAAATCTTCTCCTCTTCCCCTTCTCCCCCTCTCTTTCTTTCTCTCCTTCAAATCTGTGTATTTATTTCCATCTCCATTGCCAACCACATGAACACTCTCTGCCTGGCTGATTCCTTCTCTTTCTTTGGGTCTCAGCTAAAATGTCACTTTTCAGAGAATCTACCTGACCTCCAATCTAGTATAGGTCTTTTCAAATCTCTTATATCATCCTATTATTTTCCTTCAAAGAATTTATAGTGACCTTTATTTACATATTTATTTACTCACTGAATGTCAGTTTCTCCTCAGTCAATAAGCCCTGAGTAAGCAAAGATCCTGTCTGTTTTAAAGACATTTTTTAAAGATTCTATTTTTAGGTAATTTCTATACCCGTGTGGCTCGAACCTACAACCCCAAGATCAAGAGTTGCACTCTACCCACTGAGTCAGCCAGGCACCACAAGGATCATGACTGCCATATTCACCTCTGTATATATCTCCTGGCCTATAATTGACACTCAGAATCATTTGTTTTATGAGTGCATTCATGACCAAGTTTACTAAAATAGAGAATGGATGTGATCATATATTATCACCTTAAAATAAAGGTTCAGTTTGGGTAGTATAGATTTTCTCACCTATCTAAATTTTCAAGTCACTCAAGCAGAAAGAAAAGATCATATTGAAAAACCAGTGATATAACGTAAAAGTCTCACATTCACAACTGCTTCAACTAAATTACTCAGTTACTGAATCAATTCAGTCAAGAGAAGGTGCTTATCAGCAAAGGAAACAACCCACAAAACTAATAGGCAACCAACGGAATGGGAAAAGATAGTCGCAAATGACATATCAGATAAAGGGTTAATATCCAGAATCTATAAGGAACTCACCAAACTACACGCCCGAAAAACAAACAACCCAGTGAAGAAATGGGCAGAAGACATGAACAGACACTTCTCCAAAGAGGACATCCAGATGGCCAACAGACACATGAAACGATGCTCAGCATCCCTCCTCATCAGGGAAATACAAATCAAAACCACACTGAGATACCACCTCACGCCAGTCAGAGTGGCTAAAATGAGCAAATCAGAGAACTCTAGATGCTGGCGAGGATGTGGAGAAACGGGCACCCTCCTACACTGTTGGTGGGAATGTAAACTGGTACAGCCCCTCTGGAAAACAGTGTGGAGGTTCCTCAGGAAACTAACAATAGAACTCCCCTATGACCCAGCAATAGCACTGCTAGGAATTTACCCAAGGGATACAGAAATGCTGAGGCATAGGAGCACATGTACCCCAATGTTCATAGCAGCACTCTCCACAATAGCTAAAACATGGAAAGAGCCTAAGTGTCCATCAACAGATGAATGGATCAAGAAGATGTGGTTTATCTATACCATGGAATACTACATGGCAATGAGAAAGAATGAAATCTGGCCATGTGTAGCAACATGGATGGACCTTGAGGGTGTTATGCTGAGCGAAATAAGTCAGGCAGAGAAGGACAAATATCATATGTTTGCACGTATAGGAGGATTAGGAGGAACTTGACGGAGGAACAAGGGGGAGAAGAAGGGGGGAAATGGTGGGGGAAAAGGAGAGAGGCAAACCATGAGAGACTCTTGAATGCTGACAAAAACTGAGGACTGATGGATGTGGGGGGCAGGAGGGATGGGCATGGAGTAGGGCACTCGTGGGGATGAGCACTGGGTGTTATGTGGAAACTAATTTGACAATAAACTATTTGTAAAAAAAAAAAAAAAGTAACTTATAATTTCAAAAGGGATCATGTAAATATTAGCTGTAATGTTCAGTGAAAAAATTCTTAGTGAAAATTTGAGAATATATCAAGTAAGAAAATATTAAAAGAAAATATACCAAAAAAAAAAGAGAAGGTGCTTATATGTTGATGCAGCCTTGATTCATAAACTATTAATATAATAGTAACAGCAACAGTAATTATAGCTCACATATCTTGCATTTACTAAATGCCAGGTACAGTTACTGTACTATGTACTTTACACACACTAACTTCCTTTATTCTTTTTTTTTAATATTTATTTATTTTTGAGAGAGAGACAGAGAGACAGAGTGTGAGTGGAGGAGGGGCAGAGAGAGAGGGAGACACAGAATCAATCTGAAGCAGGCTCCAGGCTCTGAGCTGTCAGCACAGAGCCTGACATGGAGCTCAAACTCACAAACCGTGAGATCATGACCGAGCTCAAGTCAGACATTCAATTGACTGAGCCACACAGGTATCCCTTCTTCAATTCTTATAACACCTTTGAGAAGTAAAGATCATTATTATTCCCATTTTTCATATGAACAAATTGAAGCTTAGAAAGGATAGGTAAATGCCTAGTCATATAACTAATGAAATCACATATTGGCAAAGATCTATAGCTCCAGAATAAATATTCAGCTCTACCACTAACAAGTCAAAGCATCTTCTTATCTCTGAACATTAATTTTTCTCATCATAAAATTAAAGGGCTCGACTAAGTAATTGATAACATTCCTTCCAGCTTTGATATTTTGTGATGATATATGATATCTGCTTATTTCTATCTCCAAGATGAAACTGAGTAACAACAAGGGTGAGAATGTTAGAGGTCTCCCAGGGGTACAATTGTTTATTTCTCTGCCTTCTTATAGTATAAAGGTCAAGGATAGGATAAGGCTTTTAGCCAATACACGGATAAGGTAAAGCCAATAACACCTCCCACCCAATGACTATGCCCTAATCCTTGGATCCTGTGAATATGTTGTTACATGGTCAAATGGACTTTGCAAATGTATTTAAGACTATGGACCATAATATAAGGAGATTATCCTGGATTATATGGGTCAGCCAAATCTAATCATTTGAGCCCTTAAAAGCAGACAAATTTCTCCAGCTAGAGTGAAAAGAAATGTAGCAGGAAAGGTGAGGCAGAGGGAAAAGTCAGAGACTCAAATCCGGAGGGACCAAATCTATCTATGAAAGGGGCCACAAACTGCCTGAGGGAATACAGGCAGCCTGCATGAGAATGACTTCTGGCTGACACCCAGGATGGAAACTGGGATTACATCCTACAGCCACACTGAATTCTGCCAATGATCAGAATAAACCTAGAAAGGGATTCTCCTGCAGAATCTTGAGAAAAGAGCATAGTCCTGCTGCCATCTTGATTTCAGTGCTTTAAGGCACTAAGTCAAGGAACCAGCCAAGACATGTGGTACCCAGATTTCTGACCTACAGAACTGTGAGATAATAAATTTATGTTGTTTTAAACTGCTAAATTTATGGTAATTTGTTATGGTTTCTCAGTTAGAGTGCTCAGAACCTATTTAGTCTTTATTGTACACCTATGTTCCCAGACCTGAATTTGAGTTTTAACTACACTCCCTACTGTGTTAGCTTCTGAACGTTATATTTGGATTGAAAGTTGATACTTAAATTCTCATTTTTTATTGAAATATAATTGACATATAACATATTAGTTTCAGGCGTACAATGTAACAACTTGATATTTGTATATATTGCAAAATAATCACCACAAAAAGTCTGTTTCACATCTGTCACCACACATAGTTAACAATTTTTTTCTTGTGATGTGAACTTTTAATATCTATGCTGTTAGAAACTTTGAAATATACAATGCAACATCATTAACTATAGTCACCATGCTGTACATTATCCCCAGGAGTTATATATTTTATAACTGAAAGTTTATATCTTTTAACTCCATTCCCATTTCACCCACCTACCCCACTTTCCACCAGCAATCTGTTCCCTGTATCTGTGAATTCAGTTTTGTTTTTGTTTTATTTTAGATTCCACATATAAGTGAGATCATATAGTACTTGTTTTCCTCTGCCTGACTTACTTCACTTAGCATAATGCTTCAAGAACTATCCACATTGTTGTGAATGGCAATGCTTTCTTCTTTTTTATGTCTGAATATTATTCCATTGTGTGCATGTGTATATATTTCTGTGAAAAATGCCATTAGAATTCTGATAGGAATTGCATTGAATCTATAGATTGATGTGGGTAGTATGGACATTGTAAATTATTCATTTTTCCAATTCAAGAGCATGGAATATCTATTTACTTGTGTCTTCTTTAATTTATTTCATCAGTGTCTTATAATTTTCAGAGTACAGGTCTTTCACTTTCTTGGTTAAATTCATCCCTAAGTATTTACATTCTTTTTGATGCAATTATAAGTGGGATAGTTTTCTTAATTTCTTCTTCTGACAGTTCATTAATAGTATATAGAAATGCAACAGATTGTTGTATATTGATTTTTTTTCTTGTAACTTTACAGAATTTATTAGTTCCAACAGGTTTTTGGTGGAATTCCTAGGGTTTCTTGTACATAATATCATGTCATTTGTAAATAGTGACAGCTTTGCTTCTTCCTTACCAATTTGGATAACTTTTAGTTCTCTTTTTTGCCTAAATCCTGTCTAGGACTTCCAAAACTTTGTTGGAGTAGGCATTCTTGTCTTCTTCCTGATGCTTTTCAGCATCGAGTATGATGTTATCTGTGAATTTATTATATATGGTCTTTATTATGTTAAGGTACATTCCCTCTATATCTACTTTGTTGAGAATTTTTATCATAAATGAATGTTGAATTTTGCCAAGTGTTTTTTCTGCATCTTTTGGGATGATCATATGATTTTTATTCTTCATTTTGTTAATGTGTTGTATCATATCAATTGATCTGTGGCTGTTGAAACATCCTATATCCCTGGAACAATTACCACTTGATTATGGTATATCTCATTTAGTCTAAATAGTAACAAAACAAGTTCCTTTTGATGTGTGGTTGAGTTCAGTTTGCTAATATTTGGTTGAGGATTTTTGCATCTATGCTCATCAAAGATAATGACCTATAATTTCCTTTTCTTAGGGTGTCCTTTCCTGGTTTTAGTATTACAAGGTAATGCTGGCCTTGTAAAATGAATGTGAAACTATCCTCTCCTCTTCTATTTTTTGGAAGAGTTTAAGAAGGATGGTATTAATTATTCTATGAATTTTGGTAAAATTCACCAGTGAAGCTGTCTGTTCCTAGACTTTTGTTTCTTGGGGGTGTTTTGATTGGTGAGCAATCTTCTTACTAGTAATTGGTCTTCAGATTTTTAAAAATTTTTCATGTTTTATTCTTCATCTGTTGTATGTTCCTAGGACTTTATACATTTCTTCTATGTTGTCCAGTTTGTTAGCATGTAACTACTCATAGTAGTTTCTTATAATCCTTTTTATTTCTGTGGCATAGTCCTTAAATTCTCATTTAATCTAAATAGTAACAAAACAAGTTCCTAGCCTGTTTGTACTCCCTTGTTAATGAATCTTAGCCCAGGTGTCAACTGTGCCTTTTAAGAATCAGATTTTTGGACTTCTGCTTCCAGTCACAACACAATACAGTAAACAGATTTGCTCTTCTGTCTTAACAAATGGGCAAAATTAGGGCACCTGGGTGGCTCAGTTGGTTAAGCCTCTGACTCTTGATTTCAGCTCAGGTCATAATCTCATGGTTTACGGGTTTGAGCCCCACACCAGGCTCTGCATTGATGGTGTGGAGCCTGCTTGGGATTCTCTCTCTCTCTCTCTCTGTCTCCCTCTCTCTCCCTCTCCCTCTCTTTCTCTTTCTCTCTCTCTCTTCCTCTGCTCCTCTCCCCCACTCTCGCGCTCTCTCTCTCTCTTAAATAAAAAAAATTTTTTAAGGAAAATATCAATAACTGGAAATAGACTCAGAAATTACATAATAATAGACTTATCAGACAAGGACATTAAAACAGCTATTATAAGCACTGTTATATTCAAGAAGGCAGAGGAAACCATGTACACTGTAAGGAGAGACAAAGAAAAATATATGTACTTGATATATTTAAAAATTAAAATTTAGGGGCGCCTGGGTGGCTTAGTCGGTTAAGCGTCCGACTTTCGCTTAGGTCATGATCTCGTGGTTCGTGGGTTCGAGCCCCGCGTCGGGCTCTTTGCTGACTGCCAGCTCAGAGCCTGGAGCCTGTTTCAGTCTGTGATCCCTCTCTCTCTGACCCTCCCCTGCTCACGCTGTCTCTCTCTCTCTCTCCTAGAAATAAATAAAACATTTTAAAAAATTAAAATTTAATAATAAAATTAAAAAATAAAAATGTATAGCCTTCAGCTTGGGGGAGGCAAAGGTGCAACTGTCTTTGGTTGTCCTGAGATCCAAGTTTATCCAATACCAGCTGCCTCCTTCACACTGCCGAAGTTGAACCCCAATGAAATCAAAGTTGTTTACCTGAGGTGCACCCATGGGAAGTCAGTGCCACAATTGCCCTGGCCCTAAAGAATGTCTCCCTGGGTCTGTCTCCAAAAAAGTCTGTTGATCACATTGCCCAAGGCAACTCATAATTAGAAAGGTCTGAGGATTACAGTGAAACTGACCGTTCAGAACAGACAAGCCCAGATTAAAGTGGTACCTTCTGCTCCTGCCCTGACTATCAAAGCCCTCAATGAACTGACAAAAGACAGAAAGAAGCAGAAAAATATTAAGCACAGTGGAAACATCACTTTTGATGAGATTGCCAACATTTCCCAACAGATGTGGCATGGGTCTCTAGCCAGAGAACACTCTGGAACCATTGAAAAGATCCTGGGAACTGCCCAATATGTGGGCTACAATGATGATGGCTGCCACTCTCATGATATCAATAGTGATGCCGTGAAATAAATGCCCAGTTAGTTAAAAACTACAAAGGAAAATATTTTTAAAAGGATCATTTGAGGGGTGCCTCGGTGGCTCAGTCAGTTAGGCAGCCGACTTCAGTTCAGGTCATGATCTCGTGGTTTGTGGATTTGAGCCCCATGTCATGCTCTATGCTGACAACTAGCTCAGAGCCTGGAGTCTGTTTCAGATTCTGTGTCTCCCTCTCTCTCTGACCCTCCCCTGCTCACACACTCTCTCTCTCAGAAATAAATAAAACATTTATTTTTTTTTAAATAAAGGATCATTTGACAACCAAAACCAATATGTACATATAACATTGAACACTGGATGGTATTGACAGCAGATTAGACACAGAAAAAGATCAGTGAATTTGAAGGCATTGCAAAAGAAACTATCCAAAATGAAACAAGAGAGAAAAAAGACAGAAGAAAGTGAACAAAATATCAATGAGCTTTGGGACAACACCAAGTATTTAATATGCTTGTAAGTGGAGTCCCAGGAAGAGGAGGAGACAAAAACATGTGGAAAAATTCTGGCCAAAATTTCCCAAATTTGATAAAATATATAACCCAAAGATTTAAGTAACTCAACAAACTGCAAACAGAAAGTACCAAAAGAAAACCATACTAAGAGAGTCATAATCAAATTGCTTAAAACTAGTGGTAAGGAGAAAACTTTGAAAGCAACTAGTAAAAAAGACATTACATGCAGAAAAATGGATAAAAATGACAGCAGCCTTTCATTAGAACAGTGGAAGCCAACAGGCCGTGGAGCAACATCTTTAAAGTTCTGAAAAAGGAACAAGAAACTGTTAACTGGAATTCTATATCAAGCAAAAATACCTCTCAAAAACAAGGTGAAGGGCAAGACTTTCAGAGTGACAGTATTAGGACTTCAGTGAACCCTCTTCCTACAAAAGCAACAAAACTACTGACAAAACAATAGAACTCAACCATGTTAGAACTTTGGAAATTAACCAAAAGCGTGGATTAAACCAAAAAGCATTTATTCAAGGAAAACTACTGAAATTCATAAGGACAATGGAGTCTGTGATGTTTTAACTTGGAACTATTCCCACCTACCCCACTGCCCAGCACCAGGGTGTTACCAGCAAGATCCAGGACAGTGGAGGTAATTGATGTATTTGGAGCTTTGTGAAATGGCCTATACCCTGAGAACTGTCAATATTTTGACAATATTTTCAGAAGCTCCCTGGAAAAGCCCCATTTTAAGGCATTATCAATATTTCACCTAACTTGAAGCTCAACTCCATGGAAAAAGTTCTATTTATAGGAGTTATGGAAAACAATAGGAATCAGCTGGAAATGTTAACATTGCAGTTAGTTGAGGCTGTGAATTTTGCTGGGGGAAAAGATGGACGTATTAGCTCTCTAGGACTACTATAATAAAGCACCACAGACTAGATGGCTTAAACAAACAAAATGTATTTGCTCATTGGGGCGCCTGGGTGGCTTAGTCGGTTAAGCGTCCGACTTTCGCTTAGGTCATGATCTCGCGGTTCGCGGGTTCGAGCCCCGCGTTGGGCTCTGTGCTGACTGCCAGCTCAGAGCCTGGAGCCTATTTCAGAGTCTGTCTCTCTCTCTCTCTCCTAGAAATAAATTTTAAAAAGTATTTTTAAAAAAATGTATTTGCTCTTAACTCTGGAGGCCAGAAGTCTGAAATCAAGGTGTTGGTAGGGTTGATTTCTTTTGAGGCTTCTCTCCTTGGCTTAGAGATGGTCATCTTTTCTCTGGGTCTTCACATTATCTTCCTTCTGTGCATTTCTGTGTCCAACTTCCTTTTATTATAAGGATACCATCCACATTGGGTTAGACTCCACCGTAATGATCTGATTTTAACTAAATCACCTCCTTACAGTCCCTATCTCCAAATACAGTCACATTCTCAAGTGGTTAAGATGTCAACACATGGATTTGTTGGCAAGGGGCATAATTCAGCCCATAACAAAAAATTTCACACAAAGTTTAAATGGGAAATTTAGAGAAAAGAAACTATATGACCACAGGGAACTTTGAAAAGCTCTAACGTTCCTGAGGGAAGACTGTGCATGTATGTACAGGGGAACATGTGTAAGGATAGGAAAAACCAGAGAGAGCTTAGTAACTTACATTTGGGTGACCTCGTAGCCCTTTGCAAGCAAAAAGTGAAAACTACAGCTGACTTGAAAACTACCTTAGATTTGAGGACATGCCTTCACACACAAGTTTTGGTGAAAGGTGGAAGACTTCCTGGACCACTTAAAGAAATGGTCTGACCAATCATTGGCTGACCACTAAATTAAGCTGACCTAAGAAACTAGGCTTGTAAATAAAAACAATAACTTTTTTTTAAAATGTTTTATTGATTTCTAGGAGAGAGAGAGAGACAGCGTGAGCAGGGGAGGGTCAGAGAGAGAGGGAGTCACAGACTGAAATAGGCTCCAGGCTCTGAGCTGGCAGTCAGCACAGAGCCCGACGCGGGGCTCGAACCCACGAACCGCGAGATCATGACCTAAGCGAAAGTCGGACGCTTAACCGACTAAGCCACCCAGGCGCCCCTAAAAACAATAACTTTTAAAAAGGTATCAGAGAACTCATTGGCTGAGTCCTTCAAGAAATATAACATCTACAGAAATAATCCAGGAAAATCATGAAACAAGAAGCAGCGAACAGGAAAAGAAAAGAGATATAGTGAAATTGGGGGACAGAGGGAGTATCTGATTCCAAAGTTGCCACAATAACTTCAACCCTAAAATGTCCACTTTTTAACAACTACAATAAAACACAAGATATTCAAAGAAATAAGAAAGTATGGCTCAAACATAGGAAAAAATGCATTCAATTGAAAAGGTCTCTGAGGGAGCCCAGATGATAAATTAAATAAACAGACACTTTAATGTGGCTATTGCAAACAGTTTCAAAGAACTAAGGGCAACTATGGTTAAATAGTTCAAAGAAAGTGTGAAATCTACATTTCATCACATAGAGAGTATTAATAAAGAGACATGAATTACAAAGAGCACCAAATAGAATTTTTAGGGTTGAAAAATTAACAGAATTGGTTAAAAATCAAAGAGAAGGAAGAATGAGGAAACATGGAGATAAGTCAATAGAGATAATGCAGTTTGAGGAATCATAAGAAGAAAGAAAGAGAAAAATGAACAGAGCTCAGAGAATTCTGGGACATTATAAAAATACCAATATTTACAGAATGATGTTACCAAAAGGCTAGAATATAATAGAAAAAAAGTCAAAAATATTTGAAGAAGAAATAATATCTTAAAACTTCACAAATTTGATTTAAAAAATTTTATTCTATACTCACAGAATGATGGCTCTCCAAAGATGTCCATGTCCATAATCACTGAAATGTATTAATAGATTATTTGTGTGGCAAAAAAGATTTTGAATATGTAATTAAGGATCATGAGATGAGAAGTTTATCCTGAATTATCTGTGTGGGATTAAAGTAATCACAAGGATCTTTCTAAGATAGAGGTAGAAATATCACAGGGATGCAATGTGGCAAAGATTTGAGAGTCATTTGCTGACTCTAATGATGGAAGAAGGTACCAAGAAATGCAGTCTGTCTCAAAGCTAGAAAAAGAAAGGGAATGATTCTCTGTAGAAAAAAAAATGCAGTCTCTAGAAAAAATGCAGCCCTGCTAACACTTTGGTGTTAGTCCAGTGAAATACGTTTCAGACCATGACTTCCAAAGTTGTTTTAAGCAACTATTCTTGTGGTAATTTGCTGCAGCAGCATTGAGAAACTAATATATACACACCTAAGAAGCTCAATAAACTCCAAGTAAAATAAACTGAAAAACATTCATACCTAGATATATCCTTGTCAAACTGTTGAAAAACAAAGACAAAGAAAAATCTTTCTTTAGATTATTCTTATTTGAGTATAGTTGACAGAAAATATTACATTAGTTTCAGGTGTACAACACAATGATTTGACAAGTTTATTATACATTATGCTATGCTCACCATTAAGTTACAATCTTTCACCAAACAATATTATCACAATATCATTGACTATATCCCTTATGCTTTGCCTTTTATTTCCATGACTTATTCACTTCATAACTGAAAGCCTATATCTCACACTTTCTTCACTCGTTTTGCCCATCCCCCACTCCCTACCCCTCTGCCAATTATCAGTTTGTTCTCTATTTATAGGTCTGATTCTGCTTTTTGTTTGTTGATTCACTTGTCTTGTAGATCCCACATATGAGTGAAATCATATGGTATTGTTTTTATCACTGACTTATTTCACTTAGCATAATACCCTACAGGTCCTTCATGTTGTTGCAAAAGGCAAGATCCTACCCTTTTTATGACTGCATAATATTCCATTCTCTGTGTGTGTGTGTACACAATAAAATCTTCCTTATCCATTTACCTATAAATGAGCAAAATCTTGGCTACTGTAAATAATGCTGCAATAAACATAGAGGTGCATATATCTTTTCAAATTAGTGTTTTTGTTTTCCTTGAGAAAATATTCAGTAGTGGAACTATTGGATCATCTGGTATCTCTATCTTTCATTTTTTGAGGAACTTCCATACTGTTTTCCACAATGGCTGAACCAATTTACATTCCCACCAACAATGTATGAGGGTTCCTTTTTCTCCACATTCTTGCCAATACTTGTTATTCCTTGTATTTTTTATATTAGCCATTCTGACAGGCACAAAGTGATATCTCTTATGGCTTGATTTGCATTAGTGATATTGAGCATCTTTCCATGTGTCTGTTGCCATCTGTATCTCTTCAACAAAGAGAAAATCTTAAAAATAGCAAAAGAAAGTGATTTATCACATACAAGGGATCATAAGTAAGAATAATAGCTGACTTTTCATCAGAAACTATAAAGGCAAAAAGGCAGGGGATAACATATTCAGGGTGCTGGAAAATGTTAATGAAGAATTCTATATTCATAAAAAAGAATATCTCCTTCAGAATGAAACACAGGGATCTTTGCTTCAAAAGATGAAGCATAATTTCCCCCTATGCCTTCCATTAAGTAAAGCTAAAAGCCATGGACATTTTTCTGTGCATGTATTTTATTTTATTTTATTTTATTTTATTTTATGTTACTTTATTTTACTTTAATTCCAATGTAGTTAACATACGATGTATATTAGTTTCAGGTGTACAGTATAGTTCCATATATGACTCAGTGCTCATCAAGATAAGTATACTCTTAATCCCCTTCACTTATTTCATGCATTCTTTCACCCAGCCACCCTCCTCTGGTAACCATCTAATTGTTCTCTATAGTTAAGAGCCTGTTTCTTGGTTTGTCTCTTTATTGTTGTTGTAGTTAGCTGTTTTCTTTCTTAAATTCCACATGAGTGAAATCATATGGTATTTGCTTTTCTCTCACTGGCTTATTTCACTTAGCATTGTACTTTCTATATCCATCCATGTTGTTGCAAATTGCAAGTATTTTCATGGCTGAATAATATTCCATTGTATACCTGGACATTTATATCAGAAAACATAAAAAAAACTCTAAAAGGTGTAGAGAAGAAGGCAGATTGGCTAGGACCTGAGGAAATATATGACAGTAAATTCTCTGGGTTCTAATTTTGTCTTCTAAATATGTGAGACTAAGTGCTGGCAACCCAGAAATACTACTGGGTACAGACCAAAACAAAAGAAAAAAAAGCTTGCTCTCTCCAGTCTAAGGACCAGAAAAAAAGTACAGCATATGATGGCAAAAATTTTTGGATAATAGTTGCTCTACCTTAGCTAAACTTCACAGAAAAAACGATAGCTCAACTCCACACCTGTTATCAAAGGCAAAGTGGGAAGAATAGAACTGCAAACTGTTGGGTTGTAACCTATAAAGGTGCAACCCTATTTCCTACAGTATCAGTGAAGACAAGGTGTGGAGGTGAATTTCCACTCCCACTTGAAGGTAATAAAAAGCCATTCCCTCGCCCTTGCTTGGATAGTGTCAGAGAAGGCCAAATGGAGAGTCAAGACTTTTACCACCACACAAGACTACCCACTGCAGTCGGTGAAGTCCATGTGTGGAGCAGTAATGAGTCATGCCTGCCTCTCCCAGCCATGGTGGTATCAGTGGAGGCCTAGTTGGAAGCCAGATTTCTCACTCCTCCCCAGACATAAAGAAGATTCCCCTACCCACCACTAGGTGCCAATAGAAGCCAAGTGGAAAAGCTAGACTTACAACCCCTCCTGGTTGTAATGAGACAGCACTCAGCCAGGGTGATGTACAAGGAGTCATGTGAAAACAGAGATTTAGAGAGAGGGCAAGATGGTGGAGAAGTAGGGAGCTCCGTACATTTCACTCACCCCCATATCCTACGTGGAGAAGGCCTGAAGCCATAGGAACCCTTACAGAATCCAGGAGTTTGGGAGGAAAAGGAGACAGAGTCTGCTCAGAAAACCTTATAGTGTAAGTGCGAACTGGGGAAGATAAAATCAGGCTGGGACCAGAGACACGGGGTGGGGGGAATCCCCCTCTGCAGGGAGCCGCAGTGAGTCTGGGGGGGGAAGAGTGGCCGAAACTGCTCAAGACATTGTCCCTGTCGCTGGAGAAGAGAAAAACCTCTACTCGGGACACAGATGGACCTGCTTTCCTGCTCTCCAGCTGACCCTAGGCAGGACACACTGGTCCCAGGCAACCCCCGGATATAACTGCTCCTCACTCGCCAGCCCGACCTGGAGGAGATGGGAGCAGCAGCTTCTGGCTCGATACCCAGGGGGAAGGCGAGAGGCTCGGGACTGCTGTGAGGGGCTTGCCTGCGAGTTTCTATTTCGGGCAATTTCAATGGAGCGCGCCAAGTGAAATCGGGAAACGAGGCCTGGCCTGGGATATAGAGCATGGCCCACCTTGGCTACACCCTCAGCACAGGGAGTTTACACACCCAAAAAAGTGAGTTGCAGCACTTGGTTCAAGAGGGAACTGGGGCACCGCCACTCTTCTCCCCACAACCGCCAAGGCAGAACTCACAGAACTCCCGCAGGACGCACTGTATCAAACCATGCCCTTCCCTGCTAGAGAGCTGCCCTCTTCCTTTTTTTTTTTTTTTTTTTTTTTTAACCAGAGCTGGGGCAAGACCAACATGGATGCACTGCCCTGATTAATTCTGGTCACTAGCTTGCTTAAACAGTCACATTTAATCCATTCTCTAGATGTAAATTCTACACCTACCTACCTTTGCATCTCTTTCTCTCTGGAGTAATCAGACTATATAGTTTCTCTGGTTAGCATCATCGTCATTGCTTTCGCCTCTTCTCCAACCATATTCCACTCTTTCACTCTTTGAAAAAAGCCTCTTATTCCTTCTGCCTGCTCATTTCATTTCCAATTTCACCTCATTCCCGCCCTGTCATTTCTCTCTTTCTCTATGGTCTTCCACCAGCACTGCATACACCCGGCTATCTACTGGTAGCTGGGAATTCTGGTTACATGCTTTAAACTGTACTTTGTCTATTGGGTTTCTTCTTTTTTCCTTTTCTTTTCTTCTTTTTTATGTATTTTTATTTCTTACTATTCCCCTTCCCTCTTTCCTCTTTTCTCTTTTCTTTTTCGTTTTCCCTTTCAGTTTGTGTTTGTTGGATTTGTCTGTGCGTTTGTGTGCCTTTGTTCCCTGTGTGTTTGTCTGTCTGTTTTCTTTTCCAGGGCTACCTCAAGAAACAAACCGAAGTACACATGGCAGAGAGTCCCAAATACCACTACGAGTAGGAAAATAAAATAACCAAGGTCTCAACAAGAAAGACCAAGAGATACCATTCAAAGAACACTTTCTGAACAGACAGGCCCTGAACAGTCAAAGAGCCTTCTTTGTTACAGCAGCGCTCACAGGTGCAGAGTGCATAACAAGCTTTTAAAACTAACAAGAGATAGAAAGCTAACCAAAATAACAAAACGAAATAGCTCTCCCCCAAAGAAATTCCAGGAAGAATTGACAGCTAAAGAACTGCTCAAAACAGATATGAGCAACATAACTGGACAAGAATTTAGAATAATAATCATATAATTAATCGCTGGGCTAGAAAAAAGCATGGAGGACATCAGAGAAACTATAGTTACAAACACTATGGAGCTTAAAAATAGTTATGATGAATTAAAAATGTGATAAATGAGATACATAATAAACTGGAGGCGTCCAATGCACGGATTGAAGATGCAGATAGGAGCATAAGTGATTTAGAAGACCATTATAAGAAAAGAAGAAACTGAGAAAAAGAGAGATAAACTGATCCAGAAACATGAAAGAAGAGTTCGAGAGCTCAGCGATACAATCAAATGGAACAATATTCGTATCACAGGAATCCCAGAAGATGAAGAGAGAGGGAAAGGTGCTGAAGGAGTCCTTGAACAAATTATAGCAGAGAACTTCCCCAACCTGGGGAAGGAAGTAAATGTTGAAATACAAGAGGCACAGAGAAATCCCCTCAGATGTGTAACTTGAATCGATCTTCTACACGACATATCATAGTGAAACTGGCAAAATATGAGGACAAAGAGAGAATTCTGAAAGCATGTAGGGATAAAAGGGCCCTAACATACAAAGGGAAATCTATCAGAGTGGTGACAGACCTATCTACTGAAACTTGGCAGGCCAGAAAGGAATGGCAGGAGATCTTCAATGTGATGAACAGAAAAAAAATGTAGCCAAGAATCCTCTATCTAACAAGCCTGTCATTCAGAATAGAAGGAGAGATACAAGTCTTTCCAAATAAACAAAAATTGAAAGAATTTGTCACCACTAAGCCAGTCCTACAAGAAATCCTGAGGGGGACGCTCTGAGGGAAATGTTGCAAGGAACCCAAGATATCAGAGACACCATCACAAGCATAAATCCCACAAACAACACAATGACTCTAAACCCATATATTTCAATAATAACACTGAATGTAAATGGACTAAATGCCCCAAATCAAAGGACATAGGGTAGCAGAATGGATAAAAAAACAAAATCCATCTATTTGCTGTCTACAAGAAACTCATTTTAGACTGGAGGTCACCTTCATATTGAAAGTAAGGAGATGGAGAACTATCTATCATACTACTGGAAGTAAAAAAAAAGCTGGAGTAGCTATACTTATATTAGACAAACTGGACTTTAAAGTAAATATAGTAACAAGGGATGAAGAAGGGCATTATATAATAATTAGAGGGTCTATCCATCAGGAAGAGCTAACAATTTATAAATGTCTACACAACAAATATGGGAGCACCTAAGTACATAAAACAATTAATCACAAACAGAAACAGTCTTATCTATAAGAATGTGCTAATAGCAGGGGACTTTAATACTCCACTTACAGCTATAGACAGATCAACTAGGCAGAAAATCAATAAAGACACAATGGACTAAAGTGACACATTGGACCAGATGGATTTGACAGATATATTTAGAACTCTATATCCTGAGGCCATGGAATTCACTTCCTTCTCAAGTGCCCATGGCACACTCCCAAGATAGATCACATACTGGGACATAAAGCAGCCCTCAATAAATATAAAAGAATTGAAATCATACCATGCACATTTTCAGACCACAATGCTATGAAACTCGAAGTCAATCACAGAAAAAAGTCTAGAAAACCTCCAAAAACATGGATGTTAAAGAACACCCTACTAAAGAACAAATGGGCCAATCAGGCAATTAGAGAAGAAATTTAAAAATACATGGAAACAAATGAAAATGAGAATACAACAATCCAAACTCTATGGGATGTGGTGAAAGCAGTACTGAGAGGAAAATACATTGCACTCCAGGCCTATTTCAAGAAATTAGAAAAAGTGCAAGTGCAAAATCTAACAGCTGACGTAAAGCAACTAGAAGGAGAGCAACAAGAGCACCCCAAACCCAGTAGAAGAAGAAAATAATAAAAATCAGGACAGAAATAAACAACATAGGAACCAAAGAAACAGTTGAACAGATCAATGAAACCAAGAGTTGGCTTTTTGAAAAAATAAACAAAATTGACAAACCTCTAGCCAGGCTTCTCAAAAAGAAAAGAGAAAGCACCCAAATAGAAAATATCATGAATGAAAATGGACTTATTACAACCAACCCCTCAGAAATACAAGCAATTATCAGAGAATACTATGAAAAATTATATGCCAACAAATTGGACAACTTAGAAGAAATGGAAAAATTCCTAAACACACACTCACTACCAACATTCACACGGGAAGAAATAGAAAACCTGAACAGACCCATAACAAGTGAGGAAATCAAATCAAAAATCTCCCAACAAATAAGAGCCCTGAACCTGATGGCTTCCCTGGGGAATTCTACCAGACATTTAAAACAGAATTAATCCCAATTCTTCTCAAGCTATTCCAAAAAATAGAAATC
>NW_024081355.1:29832-35016 GCF_003009895.1 Hyaena hyaena | reverse complement strand
TCTACACATTCAATGCAATTCCCATCAAAATTGCACCAGCATACTTCTCAAAACTAGAACAAACTATCCTAAAATGTGTATGGAACCACAAAAGACCCCGAAGAGCCAAAGTAATACTGAAAAATAAAACCAAAACGGGAGGTATCACCATCCCAGACTTCAGCCTCTACTACAAAGCTGTCATCCTCAAGACAGTATGGTATTGGCACAAAAACAGACCCATAGACCAATGGAACAGAATTGAGAACTCAGAATTGGACCCCAAAGTGTACAGCCAACTAATCCTTGACAAAGCAGGAAAGAATATCCAATGGAAAAAAGACAGCCTCTTTAACAGATGGTGTTGGGAGAACTGGACAGCAACATGCAGAAGAATGAAACTAGATCATTTTCTCACACCATGCACAAAAATCAACTCAAAATGGATAAAGGACCTGAACGTGAGACAGGAAACTATCAACACCCTAGAGGAGAAGGCAGGAAATAACCTCCTTGACCTCCACCGCAGCAACTTCTTACTTGACACATCCCCAAAAGCAAGAGAATCAAGAGCAAATATAAACTATTGGGACCTCATCAAGGTTAAAAGCTTCTGCACAGCAAAGGAAACAATCCATAAAACGAATAGGCAACTGACGGAATGGGAAAAGATAGTTGCAAATGACATATCAGACAAAGGGTAGTATCCAAAATCTATAGGGAACTCACCAAACTCCACACCTGAAAAACAAACAATCCAGTGAAGAAATGGGCAGAAGATATGAACAGACACTTCTCCAAAGAGGGCAGCCAGATGGCCAACAGACACATGAAACGATGCTCAGCATCCCTCCTCATCAGGGAAATACAAATCAAAACCACACTGAGATACCACCTCACACTGGTCACGTGGCTAAAATGAGCAAATCAGAGGACTCTAGATGCTGGCGAGAATGTGGAGGAATGGGCACCCTCCTACATTGTTGGTGGGAATGTAAATGGTTGCAGCCCCTCTGGAAAACAGTGTGGAGATTCCTCAAAAAATTAACAATAGAACTCCCCTATGACCCAGCAATAGCACTGCTAGGAATTTACCCAAGGGATATACAGGAGTGATGATGCATAGGGGCACACGGACCACAATGTTCATAGCAGCACTCTCAACAATAGCCAAAACATGGAAAGAGCCTAAGTGTCCATCAACGGATGAATGGATCAAGAAGATGTGGTTTATCTATACGATGGAATACTACATGGCAATGAGAAATAATGAAATCTGGCCATGTGTAGCAACATGGATGGAACTTGAGAGTGTTACGCTGAGCGAAATAAGTCATGCAGAGAAGGACAGCTACCATATGTTTGCACGTTTAGGAGGATTAGGAGGAACTTAACAGAGAACCGTGGGGGAGAAGAAGGGGGAAAACAGGGGGGGAAAGGGAAGGAGGCAAACCATGAGAGACTTTTGAATGTTGAGAAAGAACTGAGGACTGATGGGTATGGGGGAGAGGGGAAGGAGGGTGATGGGCATGGAGGAGGGCACTTGTGGGGATGATCAGGTGTTATATGGAACCCAACTTTACAGTAAACTATTAAAAAAAAAAGAAAGAAAGAAAGCGGAGGTTTAGATAAGATCTAGATTTTCATAACAATACTCAAATGTTCAGATTCCAACAAGAAATTTTCTTATCATACCCCAAATCAGAAAGACCTCAATTTTAATTAGACAAGACAATCAATAAACACTACACCAAGATGACACATAATATGTTAAAATATGGCAAAGATATTAAGGAAACCATCATAAAACTGCCTCACCAAGCAATTACAACATGCCTAAAATAAATGGAGGTAGGGAAAATGTCAGCAAAGAAAGAAGATACATTAAAAAAGTAATGACAATTTTTGAACTGAAAAATATAATAACCAAAATTAAGTATGCAATGATGAGTACAACAGCTGAATGGAAGTGACAGAGGAAAGAATCATAAAATGTACAAATAAAGCTATCGAAATTAATGAATCTTAACAATGGAAAGAAAATAAACTGAAAAAAATTCATAGAGCCTCAGGGAACTGTGTGGTTATAACAAAAGTTATGTATATATAATATAATACCTAAAAAGACCACTAAAAATGTTATACAAAGAAATGTACTCTTAATTTATAGTACTTACAGATAAATATAGATATTTATAGTCAAAATGGAATTTTTAAAATGGTCAAGCAACTCATTGAAAGGCAGTGGAAAAACACTAGGAAAGTGAACCACAGAGGGAGGAAACAAAAAATAAAAAGTAAAATAACAAATTCAATTCCCAATATATCAATATGTATATTAAATTTAAATGGCCTAAATATATCAATAGAAGACAGAGATTGGTACAGTAGATTTAAAAACACATGGCCCAACTGTGTGTCTATAAGAAACTCACATTAAATATAACAATGTAGGCATGTTGAGAGTAAAAAATGAAAATAAATATACTATGCCAATATTAATTTGCAAGAGCCAACAGCAATGGATATATATTAGATTTTAGAGCAAAAAAAAAAAAAACCAATAACTGAGAGACACACTATACCATGATAAAAATCAATCCACTGGAATGATCAAGTAATTCTAAGTGTGCATTGAACCAAACCACAGAGCTTTGAAATATGTAAAACAAAACTGATAGAACTAAAAGGAGAAATAAATAAATCCACAATTATAGTGGAAGACTTGAATATTTATGTCTCAATAATTGATAGAACAATGAGACAGAAAATCAGCATAGGTATTAAAGAACTCAACAATGTCATCAAACTTAGGATCTAATGTTCATTTATAGAACACTCCATCCAACAACAACATATACCATCTTCTTTTTAAGTGCCCACAGCGCATATACACCAGGGTAGACTATAAAATAAATGTTATTACATTTATAACAATTACAATCATACAGAGTATATTCTTTCTCCACAATGGAATCACATCAGAAATCAAAAACAGAAAGATAAGAGTAAAGTCTCCAAACTCTGGGAAACCAAATAACACACTCCTGAACAGACCATGAGTAAAAGAAGTGTCAAGAGAAATTAATAAATATATTGAATGGAATAAAAATAAAAATACAACATATCAACATTTCTGGGATGCATCTAAACAGTGCTGAGAAGGAAATTTATACCACTAAATACATTATAAAAGAGGAAATGTTTAAAATGATTAATCTAAACTCCTCACTACACACACACACACACACACACACACACACGCACACCAAAAAAGAAAGAAAAAAAAAAAACAGAAAAATAAGAGTAAAATAAACCCTAATCAAGGAGAAGGAAAGAAATAATGAAGATCAGAGCAAACATCTACAAAATTGAAAACAGTAAATAGTAGATAAAAACCTGAAAAATTCTAGTTCAACTTATCAATCAAAAGATTGATAAAATTGACAAACTTAATTAAGACTGACCCAGAAAGAAGATACAAATTATCAAAATCAGCAGTGTAACAGAGGATATCATTACAGACCCTGTATTGTTAATACAACTCTTTTTAATATATAATTATTTCAAAATAATAAATTAAGGAGAAATAAAGACAGATAAAGCAGAGATAATTTGGCATAAGCAGTCCTGTCCTTTAAGACCTACTAAAGGGAGTCCTACAGGAGTAAAAGAAAGGGCACTAGAGAGTAATTCAAATCCACATAAGAAACAAAGTATAACCTTAAAGGTAATTGAACAAGTAAATACAGAAGACACTATATAAAATTATAACTACTAACTACAAGTCTGTGTTAATAAGCCCATAATAGGAAGGTAAGGGAGTTATACTGGAACAAAGTTTCCCTTTACCACTGGAATGAAGTTAGTATTAATCTGAATTAGTTTGATTTAGATTGAGATGCATACTGAAATCCCCATAGAAACACTAAGAAAATAACTTCAAAATATGTAGTAAAAAAAGCCAAGCATATGGGAAATCTCATACTTCCCATTCAATTTTTCCTAAAAAATTGAACCTAAAACTTAAAAATGAACCTAAAACTTTTCTGAAAAACAAAGTCTATTTTTAAAAAAGCAAGTCACCAAAACAAAACAAAAAAGCAATAAACGAATTTAAATGGTATACTTGAAAACATGTATATAACACACAAGATGAAGAAACGAAAAATAC
Organism: Hyaena hyaena; assembly: GCF_003009895.1. Classification (NCBI taxonomy): domain Eukaryota; kingdom Metazoa; phylum Chordata; class Mammalia; order Carnivora; family Hyaenidae; genus Hyaena; species Hyaena hyaena. The sequence goes on along the minus strand of NW_024081355.1, from coordinate 30,863 downwards.
ATAAAATACATAGAAAACACACAGTCAAATGGCAAATGTAAATCCTACCATTTCAATTATTACATTAAGTATAAACGGATTAGTGGCGCCCGGGTGGCTCAGTCAGTTAAGTATTCAACTTCAGCTCAGGTCATGATCTCACAGTTTGTGAGTTCGAGCCCCGTATCAGGCTCTGTGCTCTGTGCTAACAGCTCAGAGCCTGGAGCCTGCTTCAGATTCTGTGTCTTCCCCTCGCTCTGCCCCTCCCCAGCTCTCTCTCTCTCTCTCTTTTTCTCTCTCTCTCTCAAAAAATAAATAAACACTAAAAAAGTTTTAAGTATAAATGGATTAAACACTCCAAATAAAAGATAGGAGTTAGATTAGATTAAAAACAGGATCTAATTTTAAAGATACACTAGACTTAAAAACAGGATCCAACTTTAAAGACACACTTTTGATTCAAAAAACACAAATAGGTTAAAGTACAAGGATGGAAAAATCCATGCAAACAGTAAATAAGAGAGCTGGAATAGACAAGGGCAAAAAAAGCCTACTTGAAACAAAAGACATTTTATAATGACATAAAGTTCAATCAGAGGTAAACTACAATAATTATACATATGTATATAAAAACAATGCCCCTAAAATATATATTTAAGAAAAACTGACAAAGTTGAAGTGAGAAGTAGATAATACAATAATATCTGGAGACTTCAATATTGCACTCTCAATTTAAAAACTGGACAGAAAACCAGCAAGGATACTAAACATTCTAATTACTCTTTCAACCAATTTGACCTAATAGATATCTATATAACTCTCCATCCAGTGGCAGTATAGTATACATTCTTTTTTTTTTTTTATAGTTTATTTATTTTTGAGACAGAGACAGAGCATGAGCGGGAGTGGGGCAGAGAGAGAGAGAGACAGAATCTGAAGCAGGCTCTAGGCTCTGAGTTGTCAGCACAGAGCCTGATGCGGAGCTCGAACCCATGAACCATGAGATCTGACCTGAGCCGAATCAGACACTTAACCAACTGAGCCACCCAGGC
>NW_024081355.1:23655-26878 GCF_003009895.1 Hyaena hyaena | reverse complement strand
CCCTCCCCAGCTCTCTCTCTCTCTCTCTTTTTCTCTCTCTCTCTCAAAAAATAAATAAACACTAAAAAAGTTTTAAGTATAAATGGATTAAACACTCCAAATAAAAGATAGGAGTTAGATTAGATTAAAAACAGGATCTAATTTTAAAGATACACTAGACTTAAAAACAGGATCCAACTTTAAAGACACACTTTTGATTCAAAAAACACAAATAGGTTAAAGTACAAGGATGGAAAAATCCATGCAAACAGTAAATAAGAGAGCTGGAATAGACAAGGGCAAAAAAAGCCTACTTGAAACAAAAGACATTTTATAATGACATAAAGTTCAATCAGAGGTAAACTACAATAATTATACATATGTATATAAAAACAATGCCCCTAAAATATATATTTAAGAAAAACTGACAAAGTTGAAGTGAGAAGTAGATAATACAATAATATCTGGAGACTTCAATATTGCACTCTCAATTTAAAAACTGGACAGAAAACCAGCAAGGATACTAAACATTCTAATTACTCTTTCAACCAATTTGACCTAATAGATATCTATATAACTCTCCATCCAGTGGCAGTATAGTATACATTCTTTTTTTTTTTTTTATAGTTTATTTATTTTTGAGACAGAGACAGAGCATGAGCGGGAGTGGGGCAGAGAGAGAGAGAGACAGAATCTGAAGCAGGCTCTAGGCTCTGAGTTGTCAGCACAGAGCCTGATGCGGAGCTCGAACCCATGAACCATGAGATCTGACCTGAGCCGAATCAGACACTTAACCAACTGAGCCACCCAGGCGCCCCAGTATACATTCTTTTTAATGCATGTGGAATTTTCCCCAGTATAGACCACATACTTCCCCATAAAACAATAATACATTTAAAAGAATTGAAGGTATGTTGTTCATACAAGGTATGTTTCCTGACCACAATGGAATTAAATTAGAAATCACAAAAGAGGGACACCTGTCTGGCTCTTTCAGTATAGCATCTGACTCTTGATCTCAGGGTTGTTAACTCAAGCCCATGTTAGAAATGGAACCTACTAGGGGCGCTTGGGTGGCTTAGTCGGTTAAGCGTCCGACTTTCGCTTAGGTCATGATCTCGCGGTTCGTGGGTTCGAGCCCCGCGTCGGGCTCTGTGCTGACTGCCCGCTCAGAGCCTGGAGCCTGTTTCAGAGTCTGTGACTCCCTCTCTCTCTGACTCTCCCCTGCTCACGCTGTCTCTCTCTCTCTCTCTCTCTCCTAGAAATAAATAAAAAAAACATTAAAAAAAAAAAAAGAAATGGAACCTACTTAAAAGAAAAGGAAGAAATAACAACAAAATTTGGAAACTCCACAAATATTTGGCTATTAAATAACATAGTAAAACCTTGGTTTGTGGGCATAATTCATTCCAGAACATGCTTGTAATCCAAAGCACTCATATATCAAAGCGAATTTCAAGAACCATTGCCTCGGTTGTGATCATGTGACATTTGGCATCACATACTACTTGTATTGCAAGACATTGCTTGTTTGTCAAGTTAAAATTTATTAGAAATCTTTGCTAATCTTGTAGAACACTTGCACAACAAGTTACTCACAATCCAAGGTTTTACTGTATTTCTAAATAATCCATGTTTCAAAGAAGAAGTTAGAAAATATTTTAAATTGAATAAGTATGAAAACACAATGTATCAAAACGGGGGGCAAGATGGTGGAGAATTAAGGAGCTCTGTACTTGCACCCGCGCCCATACATCACACGGAAAAGATCTGAAGCCATTGGAAACCTTACAAAACCTGAGAGATTGGGAGAAAAAGGACGCAGAATCCACTGCGAAAGACTTCTAACGTGAGTGCGAACCAGGGAAGATAAAATCGGGCCGGGATCGGAGACTCCAGGGTCGGAGGCGATCCCCCTCTGCGGGGAGTGTGAGGGGAAAGAGAGTCTGAAACAGAAAAACCTCCGCTGGGGGCATAGAAAGACTGCTCCTTTGTGCGGGCTCCGGGCGGCTGGACTTACAGAGGAGCGGCGCGCCTGCCGCCATTGTCCTCCCGGCGGGCTTGGGCCCCTGGAAGAGCCGTGTGGGCACCGGGCGTCCGCGCTCCTGGCTGCCTGGGGCTCTGGAGGGAAGGCAGAGAGCTAAACACTGGGAGATTTGCCTGTGAGTTCGTGTTTTAAGTGACGAGCCATAGAAGGACCTGGTTTTCCTCACTCCAGCGGGCTCGGCACACCCGGCAGGCAAGCCCCCGCGCATGCGCGCCAGCCCGACCCAGAGAAGGAAGCAGCGGTTCTGACTCCGCCCCCAGAGCTCCGCAGGGGGCCTGGAATTGCCCCGAGGGGGTTGCCTGGGAAGCTGTGTCTGAGGCAATTTCAGCAGGGCGCGCGGACTGGGATTTGGAGACTGGGACTGGCCTGGGTTGAGGAGTGCAACCAACTTTGGCTGTACCCCCGGTACGGGGAGTTTACACGCCCAAAAGCGAGGTGCAGCGCTTGGGTCAAGAAGGGACTGGAGCATCGTCACTCTCCTCCCCACAACCGCCAAGGCAGAACCCCCGCCTGAGGCATTGGATCACGCCACGCCCATCCCTGCCTGAGAGGTGCCCTCCTCCCTTTTTTTTTTTCTTTCTCATTTCTCTCCTTTTTCCCCAGAACACTGACCTGATTAACTCTGGTCACCGGCTTGCTTAAACAGTCACAACGAGTCCATTCTGTAGATGTAAATTCGACACCTACCAACATTTTCATCTCTTTCTCTCAGGAGTGATTAGACTATATAGTTTCTCTGGATAATACCAGCACCCTTCTCTCACCTACCCAACCATATTCTACCCTTTAGCTCTTTGAAAAAAGCTTCTTATCCCTTCTGTCTGTTCATTCTATATCCAATTTTGCCAAATCCCTGCCCTGTCTTCTCTCTCTTTCTCTATGCTCTTCAACCAGCACTGCATACACACGGCTATTTAACTGTAGCTGGGAAATCCAGTTATATGCTTGAAACCATTCTTTGTCCATCGGTTTTCTTCTTTTTCCTTTTCTTTTCTCCTTTTTGACCCTTTTATGTATTTTATACTCTCTATTATTCGCCCTCCCTCCTCCGTCTTTTCTCTTAAATTTTTCGTTTTACCACTCGCTTTGCATGTTAGTTGAATTAGCCTGTGCTCCTGCTCCCTGCGTGTTTGTCTGTCTGTTTTCTTTTCCAGGGCTACCTCAAGAAACAAGCCAGAGTACACAAGGTGGAGAGTC
>NW_024081355.1:0-20216 GCF_003009895.1 Hyaena hyaena | reverse complement strand
TGCAGCAAAGATTCTTAATAGTGAAAGGCTGAATGCTTCACTTCTAAGATTGGGTAAAAGGCAAAGATGTTCATTCTCACCACTTCTATTCAAACTGTACTGGAGTTTCTACCAGCACAATATAGAAGAAAAAGGCCAGACAAAAAAAAAAAAAAAGAAACAAAGTAGTATAGACCATCATGCCTATGTGTAGATGGCATGGTGATCTACATAGAAAATCCTAGAGAAACTACAAAACAAATACTAACAACAATTTTAAAAAATCTGGCTCCTCAAACTAATAAGTGAATTCAGCGAGGTCACAGGATACATAATCAATATATAAAAAACAAGTTATATTTTTATGTACCTTTAGTGAATGATTTGAAAATAAAATTAAGAATATAATTTCATTCATAAAAGTATTACAAAGAATACCATGTTTAAGAATAAAGTTAATAGGGGCGCCTGGGTGGCTTAGTCGGTTAAGCGTCCAACTTTCGCTTAGGTCATGATCTCGCGGTTCGTGGGTTCGAGCCCCGTGTCGGGCTCTGTGCTGACTGCCAGCTCAGAGCCTGGAGCCTGTTTCAGTCTGTGACTCCCTCTCTCTCTGACCCTCCCCTGCTCACGTTGTTTCTCTCTCTCACCTAGAAATAAATAAAACATTTTTTTAAAAAAAGAATAAAGTTAATAAAAGAAATGCAAGTGTTGAACACAGGAAGTTACAAAACATTGCTGAGAGAATTGTTTTAAAACATCTAAACAAATGAGGAAACATTCAATGTTCCTAGATTGGAAAACACTGTTAAGATGATGTTCTTTCCAAATTGATCTATTGATCTTTATTCAGTCCTTATCAAATTTTCAGCAGGTTTTCTTCAGAAACTGACAAGCAAATACTAAAAGTTAAGTGAAAGTGCAAAAGACTCAAAATAGCCAAAACTATTTTGAAAAGAATAAAGTTGAGGACTTGTTTATTTATAGGAAGACTCAATATTGTTAAAATGTTTATTACTCCCAAATTTCTCTAAAGATGATACACGATCTCAATCAAATAATTGGTTTTCTTAAAAGGACATTGACAATTTGATTCTAAAATTTACATGGACATTCAAAAGACCTAGGATAGCCAAAACAATTTATGTGTACTACATAAAAAATGATCTTGTAATGGTCCATAGACCTAAATATAAAATCTAAAACTATTAAAATTTTAAGGAAAAATAGGATAAGTTTTAATGCCATTGGTTAGGTAAAGATTTCATGGATATGACCCAAAAAGCATAAACTCTAAAAGAAAATATTTATATATTTGTCTTCATTAAAAATTTAAAGCTTTTCTCTTCAAAAAGATACTATGAAGAAAATGAAAATCAAAGCCATAGATAGGGAAAAATCTGCAGACATATATCCAAAAAGAGGACTGGTGTCTAGAATATAAGACAGTTCAACAATGAGAAGACAAACAATCCAATCAGAAAATGGGCAAACATTTGAACAGACATTTCACCAAAGATGTTTTATAAACTTACCTAAGTTTATAAAATATGCTCAAAACTATTAGTCATTAGGGAAATGCAATTTAGACCAAAATGAGACACCAGCACACCTTCTTTAGAGTGGCTAAAATTTAAAAGACTGACCAAACCAAGTTTCACCAAGGACAGAGAGCAACTGGAACTCTCATACACTGCAAATAGGATTACAAAATAACAACTCCTTTAGAAAACAGTTTAGCATTTTCTTAAAGAGTTATACATGCATCTACTGTACTACCAAGTAAACCCACTTGTAGCTATTTATTCAAGAGAAATAAAAGCATATATCTACTTCAAGACTAGTACATGAATATTTATAGCATCTGTGTAAAAGCCACAAACTGAAAACAATTCAAATGTTTATCAACAGGTAAATAGTTAAACAAATTGTGGTATATCCATGCAATAGAATATTAATATGAAAAAGAAAAACTAAAGAAAAAAAAAGTACACACTGTTGACAAAATAATATTGATACAACAACATGGGTGAATCTCAAAATAATTACGCTGAGTGTAAGATGCTAGATTTTTTTGGATGTTTATTTTTGAGAGAGAGAGCACAAGCAGAGGAGGGGCAGAGAGAGAGGGAGACAGAGGATCTAAAGCAGGGTCCTTGTATTTTATTTTTTATTTTTAAAAAAATTTTTTTTAATGTTTTTATTTATTTCTAGGAGAGAGAGAGAGAGACAGCGTGAGCAGAGGAGGGTCAGAGAGAGAGGGAGTCACAGACTCTGAAACAGGCTCCAGGCTCTAAGCTGGCAGTCAGCACAGAGCCCGACGCGGGGCTCGAACCCACGAACCGCGAGATCATGACCTAAGCGAAAGTAGGACGCTTAACCGACTAAGCCACCCAGGCGCCCCAGGGTCCTTGTATTTTAAAGCCATCTTGAAAGTGCTGATGTAGAGATAAAGAAAATGTGTTCATTCAGAAAATAATGAGTATTCTAAACACCTGATCTCTGTGCAAGTTGCAGGTTATCATTCCTATGGTAAAATATATGAATTAGAAAAACAATCTTGCCATGAGTGCTGCAGTGTCCATGACAGAGAATGATCCAACTAGAAGAATCACCGGAGGAAAGTAAGCAATTTACACTAAGAAACACAAGCTCCAATGTAAGGGCAGGCCCTGGGCAACCTGTATTGACATTTAACTGTTGGCATTTTGACAATGGCAAGAGTAAGTTAAGGAATACTTCTCAGAGTGGAGAAGTCTTCACTGAGGATCTATCAAGGACGTGGGCTTGAGCTGCTCTCATTTTTACATCTTTAGATTGTCTATAACATAATAGATGGTGCACAGTTAAGTCTCTAAGTCTGAAAATTGTGCAAAACTTTTATTAGGAAACTAAGAATCAGTCTGGGTATTGAGATACACTCCAGAAACATCTCATAAGTTCTTGCCACTGTGTAGGTGAATGAGTGGTATATTATTCTTTATGAAGGTGTACCTAATATTTTGTATAGCCCAAGAAAAGTTTCTGGAAGCAATTGGAAGTTATTCTCTGAAGACTTGGAGAATACTGATTTGTTTTTTTAAATAAAATATTGGTGAACAAAGATAAGAGAACTAGAAGTGAAATATAGTATTCCCAAAGACAATAGCCCTTGGAACAGTGTGAATTTCTGATAGCTGACCCTCAGTAATAAGAAAATGAAATAAGTGAAGGACAGGGGCACCTGGGTGGCTCAGTCAGTTAAGCGTCCGACTTCATCTCAGGTCATGATCTCATGGTTCGTGGGTTCGAGCCCCATGTCAGGCTCTGTGCTGACAGCTAGCTCAGAACCTGGAGCCTGCTTTGGATTCTGTGTCTCCCTCTCTCTCTGACCCTCCCCTGCTCACACTGTTTCTTTCTTTTTTTTTTTTTAATATTTTTTATTTATTTCTAGGAGAGAGAGAGAGAGAGCGTGAGCAGAGGAGGGTCAGAGAGAGAGGGAGTCACAGACTGAAAAAGGCTCCAGGCTCTGAGCTGGCAGTCAGCACAGAGCCCGATGCGGGGCTCGAACCCACGAACCGCGAGATCATGACCTAAGCGAAAGTCAGACGCTTAACCGACTAAGCCACCCAGGCGCCCCTGCTCACACTGTTTCTATCTCTCTCTCTCAAAAATAAATAAAACATTTTTTTAATTAAAAAAAAGAAATAAGTGAAGGATGAGAAAAATGAGCAGGTGGATGAGGAAGCAAACTGAAAAGACTGAAAAGATTAAAGAAGAAAAATGATATAACTGAAAGCTATCACATTATGAAGGGTATGGATAAAGTGAACATAGAATCGTTTAACAGGTCTACAGAAACCCTGTAAGGAAAACAGACTAAGCACTTTTTTACTCCAATTATAAATAAGGAAACAAGGGCTTAGAGAAGTTAAATGAACAGAATCATACAACCATCAAGTAACGCAGCCATATCTTCTACTCATGTGTGCTTTCTACTCTACTACTGGACTTCTGTGACTTAGTGCAGCAGATAACAAACTTATTACCCCAACAAAGTAATACTTAAAGGAAGTGTGGGTAGGCAGAATGAAAAAGGGTGATACAAACCAAAGAAAAATTGAACCTTAAGTTCTTCCTTGCAATAACCTCATGCTAACTGAATGAGGTAAAAATAAATAGAACAAAAGGGAGGTCTAGTATAGTAGGACCCATGAGTTGAGTATCAAGAAGTAAAGGGAAAGTGCCATCAAGGTAGAAGAGCCCCAAAGAAGGAAATTTTACAATAAAACTGATCACCCATATGTAATAGGTGTAGCAGACCTTTGGCCACAGCATTTAAAATCAATCTGGATTTTCCTTTTCAGAAGGTTTCAGAGACTACAATCTTTTCTTTGAAATATTGGGAAAATATGATTCTTTGTGGATGATTCAAAATGGATGATTTTTGGAAACATCCCCAAATTATTTTGAAACAAGGTGCTCTGGTAACAAGTCCTGTGAATCACATGACCGATAAAATTGGGTAATACCATCTGGATGTATATGGTTATGAGACTTGTGTGGCTAGAAAGTTGACTTGAAAGGAAATGGGGCCAAAGCCAGGCTTCTCTGTAAGACCTGATTGGGATTGTGGTCCCACTCCTCTACGTCATCTCCCTCCCACAGCGACCCAGTGCTGGGTGGATTTTCTGGGACAGAGTGGGTGTTTCATGATTCCCTTCGTTGGAGTGAATAATTGAAAGTGAAGAGGGATATGTTAGTGCTTCTTTGAAGGATGTAATTAGGTAATATCATGCAAGAAGGAAACTGTCATAAAGCTAATAAAATGCAAATGAGAAGGAACTGCAGCACCACTCATCTGCATCACCTCATTTGCAGAATTTAAGATGAAACAATAGAGATGAACCAAGAAGTTATGTATACTCATCAGAATTGCTGGAGAGTGCTGACCTCTGGCCATCAATCAGAGGGGAACAGCCACTACTGGAAGTTGTTGTCACTGTACTTGGATATGAAATAGAGAGAAAGAGGGGATTGAAAAGTGGTATGCTGAATGAAGTTGAGGTAATTCTGTTATTGTATCAATAGTACTCAAACTTCTCTAACTCACGAGCTGTTTGGGAACATTCAACCCATTCATACCTGGATTCTCTTGCCCACAAAGATGTCAGGAAAATACTTCTGTTGCTCCTTCTGAGCCTTCTTAATTCCAGGAGCTGAATATGTCTCAAAGTCATTATGACTTTTAGTCATAATTTATCCAAATATTTTCGAAATGCATTTATATTTCCTGTGAAACCTACTCCTCTATTCTATAAATTTCAAAAGTTGCCATTTCCCAATTCTAGGACTTTGAGGTTAGCGAGTAAGCAAATCTCTGTTCACCTAATTCATGTTACTTACTACTGTACAGACTTAATTACACCCAAGTAGTTAGATTTCTCATTTTCAAACTGAAAGTCCAGGTCCTAACATTAAACAAAACATTCTTTTTATTCCCAATATCTTCAATTATTTTGGACTCTTCTTCCCTAGGTCTTTTCAAGTTATGACAAATTTGTTTCTGAGGCAAACCAGCAAGAACTACATAAATCCTTCTAAGCAGAAATGTACCAGGATAAAGCTTTGTTTCCAGTATAATTTTAATAATTTTCTTCATTTTCTCTAATGCAGAATATTGGGTCCATATTCTAGGGTCATACTGCAATGACTCTTGTTCTTTTTTTTTTCTTTTTTTAATGTTTGTTTATTTTTGAGAGAAAGGCAGAGTGTGAGCAGAGGAGGGGGAGAGAGAGAGGGAGACACAGAATCTGAAGCAGGCTCCAGGCTCTGAGCTGTCAGCATAGAGCCTGATGCGAGGCTCGAATTCATGAACCCAGAGACCATGACCAAAGTTGGACGCTTAACTGAATGAGCTACCCAGGCACCGGGTCTTTTTCTTGAGTGCAATCTGATAAGGGAATCATATTTTATAGGTGTATTTTAGATTATTTATTCCTAAATTCATTATTTTTCCCTCACACTCATAATATCTCTTAAGGCTCTGCTTACTGACATAGATTCATAAGATTATTCTGTAGTCTATCTTATCTGAGGCGGCCCTCCACTATCTAGAGAGATTTGTGTATCTTGGAATCTGAGACTTTGCTGTGTACACCTTCCTCACTATCTCTTGTAAACTTATTCAACAGTCTCTGCTATATGGATCCTCAGTGATCTGGTGTCTTATTTTTCTTCATCCAGTGATGTGCCTATCTTTATTCTTTATTTCCTGAGTCAGTATCCCAATGATGAAAAAAATACGATTCCCCATCACCAACCTATAATGATTCCACTTTGAATCATCTTTGAATACTTAAATAAGTGCCCAAAGATACTGGTTTCAGGAAAGCAATGTTGGTGGGTATGTGTACTAATAATCTCTAAAATCTAATATGACCAAATCTATGACTCAAGAAACTCTAAGAGAGTAACAGAAGGGCTCCAGTGGAATATGACAATGGCCTATACTATCTCCCTAGGTTGAAAACCCAAGAAGAAATAAAAACAAATCCACTGGATTTTCTTTCCATTATCTATCTATTTGTTCATTTGACGAATCCAGAAACTATGCTGCCATGATTAAATGTTTATTTTTGTTTTAGTCTTGAATCATTTCATTTTGTTCAACCTCCCAGTGTGGATTCACCACCTGGTCCCTGTTGGTGTCCTCATAGGTGAGGGTCACATCTATAATTCTTTGACCTTATGGTCCAGGAATAGGCTTGAACTCATGAACCATGAGATCATGGACTCTTAACCAACTGAGCCACCCAGGTGCCCCTGGTTTTAAGTATTATTAGGAAGTACCCATACTCAATGATCTTGCTCTTCTGAAACCAGAAATGCCTTGTTTCCCACTTCATATTTTCACCAACTTCTTCTATGATGTAGAAGCAACTAGCAAATTCAGTGTGCTTTCTTGAACAGCAACCTTGTTTCAGCTCTTAAATGACCCGACTGTTCTCTGAGGCTGACACTAGGAACAACTACATGTAAATTTGACAAATCAAGACACAGCAGTGCCCTTTTCAAGTGCTTGTCATACTGATCTAAGCTTCTGGAATTCAGTAATTAATCCAAAAAGCTAATTGATATGGCATTTCACTTATAAGCATCATAGATTAATTGGAAAAGTTAGTTAGCCCTATTTGTTAATGATGTAAATGGCAATAGTTACTATTTATGGTTATTCCACTGTATACCATGCCTTATTCTGAGTATTTTATATATATCACATTATTTAATCCTAACAGTAATATTATGAGGAATATTCTATTATTATACCCAATATATGAGTGAGGAAACTAAGGATCAAAGAATTTAAAGAACTTCTGAGATCACACAATTAATGAATGGTTGGAGCTGGTGTTCAAACTCAGCTGTACTTGTCTTCTAGGTCTAATGTTTGATTACACTGTGTCAAACTTTAAAATAAAGAGGGGCACCTGGGTGGCTCAGTTGGTTAAGCTTTTGACTTCAGCTCAGGTCACGATCTCACAGTCTGTAGGTTTGAGCCCTGCGTCGGGCTCTGTGCTGACATTTCAGAGCCTGGAGGCTGCTTGGGATTCTGTGTCTCCCTCTTTCTCTCTGCCTCTCCCCCACTCACACCTCTGTCTGTCTCTGTCTCTCAAAAATGAATTAATGTTAAAAAATGTTTAATAAAAATTTTTAAAAAGAATATTTAGGTGTGGAAGAGAGTATGATTGGAACAGAAAATTTGGATCAGGTTATGGAAAAAGCCAAAAGCTGGTGACTTTGAAAGAAAGTAATTGTCTCTTGCCTGACTTTCCCTAGTATATCGCTAGATCCAGGGCTGTCCTGGTCTTGCCTCTAATAAATACTGTTCTGTATTTAAGTTTCTGGTCAACACAGTATATTTATAAAATTATACAGTCAGCAAAGTGCAAAGTATGGGTTATTCTAATCACATGGTCACATAAACCAACAGTGCTGGCAGTTTTGACCCAGAGTAACAGAAAATATTATTTCTTAGAGCCCTGATAATACATATACAAATTATCTGAGTGATTTTTTATCTATTGAAATAGAGGCTATTATATCACATTTACATATATATTTCCCTTTATTTATCTGTGCTATTTTTTAAATGTCTATTTATTTATTTTGAAAGAGAGAGAGAGAGGAGGGAGCACACACAAGTGGGGAAGGGGCAGAGAGAGAGGGAGAGGGAGAGAATCCCAAGGAGGCTCTACACTGTTAGCTCAGAGCCTGACATGGGGCTTGATCTCACAAACTGTGAGATAATGACCTGAGGCAAAACCAAGAGTCAGTCACTTAACTGACTGAGCCCCCCAGATGCCCCTATTTATCCATGCTATTTTTAATGTGGGATTTCACTCACAGTATACTTTGTCCCTAGAGGAAATTTGTGATGGCAGCAATATTCATTTGGAAAATTTTGGTCAGAGTAGTTACACAGAAAGGTCTTATTTGGTGAAAATTGATACATAAGGAGACAATAAATGATCAATAAACATCTAAAAAGAGACAATAAGGGCACCTGGGTGGCTCAGTCAGTTGAGCGTCCGAGTCTTGGTTTTGGCTCAGGTTATGATCTCACAGTTTTGTGAGTTCAGGCCCCATCTTGGGCTCTGCTGACAGTGTGGAGTCTGCTCGGGATTCTCTCTCTCTCTCTCTCTCTCTCTCTTTCCCTTTCTCTCTGTCTCTATCTCTGTGTCTCTCTCTCAGTCTCACTCTCTGCCCCTCCTCCACTCGTGCTGTTTCTGTCTCTCTCAAAAATAAATAAAATTTAAAAAATTAAAAAAAATAACAAATACATAAAAGAGACAATAAAAGTTATTCACTGCTCTGTATAAATTTGTCAGTAAATAATCTGGAAGTAGTTCTCAAAAATCACTGGCCCTGAGTTTGTTACTACTTTGAAACAACTTTTTGGTATAAATAAAGAGGAAAAAATGTAAAGTTCTATGCAAAATAATGAGTTAATAGAATATTTTGCTTTCTAGATCATTGTTAGGAGCCATAGAAATGGGCCTCTTTGTTTTAATTTTTGGTCTAAGCCACAAGCTAAATTGGTCATCTTTGTCCCTGAGTGTAGCTCTGTATTAATGCTTAACTGTAGAACTACTACAAAAGAGACTTGGCTATACCTCATGGAGAAAGCGTGCGTGTGTGTGTGTGTGTGTGTGTGTGTGTGTGTGTGTGTAGCAGCTCATCCCAGGACTCATAGAGGATGGGCATAATGTCTGTGGAGGTCACATGTTCCCAGAGAAAGTACCCTTTATTGGCTTAGGAGTCAGACAGGACTAGGTTTGAATGCCAGCTTCTTTCCTCATAAGTGCATCAGTCATACAGAAATCAGAACTTGCCTCCTGGCTGACATGTTATCTGCTCTAGCACACTGCCTCTCCCCTGCTGTCTCTTCTAATGTAGGCTCTGTTAGAAAAGACAGCTTGTGCCTGTTCCTGATGATTCAAAGTTGTCCTTAAAAAGATATCTAGGGGGGCGCCTGGGTGGCTTAGTCGGTTAAGCGTCCGACTTTCGCTTAGGTCATGATCTCGCGTTCGTAGGTTCGAGCCCCAGGTCGGGCTCTGTGTTGACTGCCAGCTCAGAGCCTGGAGCCTATTTCAGAGTCTGTATCTCCCTCTCTCTCTGACCCTTCCCTGCTCACGCTGTCTCTCTCTCTCTCTCTCCGAGAAATAAATAAAAAATATTTCTAAAAAAAGATATCTAGGGACAGCAAGGAACTGGAAATCAATAGAAAAGTCATTCCACTATTAAAAACATTGTTTTTCTTTAGCTTGTCTAATAGAGAAGTACCTCAAGTTGTTTTTTCTCTCATCCCTATTATATTGAGTCAGGATATAAAGTACTGTTTATCCTACAGATGACTTGTTCATGTTGGATTACTTTCATCACTTTTCTTGGGATTAAAAGAAATGCAAATATTAAGGAATCTCAGTGTTATGGGCTGAATGTTCATATGTTAAAGTTCAAATGTGGAAGTGCTAACCCACAGTGTGATGAGGTGGGCTTTTGGAAGGTAATCAGGTTTAGACAACGTCATGGGGTTTGAGCCCCCATGATGAGATCACTGTCCTTAAAAGAGGAATAGAGGGGCGCCTGGGTGGTTCAGTTGGTTGAGCGTCTGACTTCGGCTCAGGTCATGATCTCACGGTCCGTGGGTTCGAGCCCCACATTGGGCTCTGTGCTGACAGCCGAGTCTGGAGCCTGCTTTGGATGCTGTGTCTCCCCTCTCTCTGCCCCTCCCCTGGTCATGCTCTGTCTTACTCTGTCTCTCAAAAATAAATAAACGTAAAAAAATTAAAAAAAAAAAAAAAAAGAGGAATAGAAGCCAGAGTTCTCTCTTCCATGTGAGGATATAGTGAGACGAAAGCCATCTGCAAGCCAGAAAGAGTTCTTACTGGGAACCAAATCTGCCAGCACTTTGATCTTGGACTTCTGAACCTCCAGAACTATGAGAAATTAAATATCTATTGTTTGTTTCACCCAGTCTATAGTATTTCATTATAGCACCCTAAGCTAAGACACTCAGTTACATATTATTTCTCTGAAAATTAACTTCCCAACAAACTCATATATTCATAACACAATTGAAAAACATCAAATGTTTTTTTTAAAGGCCATGAAAATCTCCTACCACCACAACCACTTCCTCTGCCAAAATAAAGATGCTAAAAGCTAACAAGACATGTAGAGCTCTGCTGATTCCAAGTGCATTGACAGACACATGCACAGCTGACAGCCCAACAAGGTAAGAGCCAAAAACACTTTAGAAGCAGCGACAACTATTTTATGTTTTATTTTCATATTTTATTGAAATAAAATTACCATACAATTTTGTGTAAGTTTAAGGTGTACATGTTGATTTGACACATTTATACTGCAATATGATTACCTGACACCTCTGTCAAGAGATAGAGCTCACACCTCATCAAGTTACACAATTATCATTTCTTTTTTACGGTGGGAACAATTAAGATCCAGTCTCTTAGCAACTTTGAAGTTTATAATGCAGTATTGTTGACTGTAATCACTATACTGTGCATTAGCTCTCCAGGATTTATTTATCTACCAGTTCC
Organism: Hyaena hyaena; assembly: GCF_003009895.1. Classification (NCBI taxonomy): domain Eukaryota; kingdom Metazoa; phylum Chordata; class Mammalia; order Carnivora; family Hyaenidae; genus Hyaena; species Hyaena hyaena. Next base: position 9,132 of record NW_024081355.1, on the reverse strand, counting down.
CAGTTTGTATCCTTAAATAACCCCCTATTCCCCCATCACTCAGTCTTTGGTAACTGCCATTCTACTCTACTTGTTTTTATGAGTTTGGCTTTTTTAGATTCCACGTATAACTGATACCACACAGTATTTGTCTTTCTCAGTCTAACTTATCTCACTTAATATAATGCCCCCAAAGTCCATCTATGTTGTTGCAAATGGCAGGATAGACTTCTTTTTCATGTCTGAATTATACTGTGTATATATTTCACATTCTTCATCCATTCATCCGGTGATGGACACTTGGGTTGTTTCCATATCTTATCTATTGTGAATAATGCTACAGTAAACAGAGAAGTACAAATCTTTTCAATATCCTGTTTTCATTTCTTTGGGATATATACTCAGAAGTGGGATTGCTAAATCATACTGTAGTTCTATTTTTAATTTTTTGAGAAACCTATATACTGTTTTCCATTGTGGCTGAGCAAATTGATATTCCCCTCAACAGTGTATGAGTTCTCATCTCCAATTCCTCACTAACACGTGTTATCTCTAATCTTCTTGATGATAGTCATTCTAATAGGTGTAGGGTGATATTATGGTTTTGATTTGAATTTTCCTGATGATTAGTGATGTTGAGTATCTCTTCTTGTATCTGTTGGTCATTTGGATATCTTCTTTGGAAAAAAATGTCTATTTAGTTCTTCTGTCCATTCTTTTCGTTAGACTGTTTTTCTTGATATTTTTTGGAATTAACCTCTTATCCAATGTACAGTTTGCAAATATTTTCTCCAATTCTATAGTTTCCTTTCCATTTTAATTTTTTATTTTGCTTCATAGAAGTTTTTTAGTTTGACATATTCCCACTTATTGATTTTTGCTTTTGTTGCTTGTGCTTTTGGTGTCATATCTAAAAAGTCATTACCCAATGAGATGTCAAAGAGTTTCTTATATTTTCTTCTAGGAGTTTTATAGTATTGGATCTTGTGTTGAAGTATCTAATCCATTTTGCGTTAGTTTTTGTGAGTGATTTAAGATAGGGATCCAATGTCATTTTTATGCATACGTTGTCCAGTTATCCCAGCACTCCTTATTTAAGAGACTATCCTTTTCCCATTAAGTGTTCTTGGTTCCCTTTTCAAATATTTGTTGACTACATGTGCTGGATTATTTCTGGGCTCTCTATTCTCTTCCATTGACTGTTGGTCTATGTGTATATTTTCGTGCCACTGCCATACTGTTTTAATTACTATAACTTTGTAGTAGAGTTTGAAATCAAGAAGTGTGATATCTCCTGCTTTGTTTTTCTTTCTCAAGATTGCTTTGGCTATTTGGGGTCTTTTATGGTTCCATACAAATTTTAGGATGTTTTTTTTCTATTTCTGTGAAAATGCCATTGAAATTTTGATAAAGGTCACACTGAATCTATAGAAGGCTTTGGGCAGTATGAACATTTTGACAATAATTTTTCTTCAGATCTATAAACATGGAATATTTTCCCATTTGTTTCTGAGAGAAACAACTACTTTATAAAACAGAATAATCTGAGTCACTCTTCAGACACTCCAGTAGTGATTATTGACATCACTATATTATAATAGAGGATACAATTTAAAAAAAATAACTCTCCCATCAATAAATTATAAAATTATGTTTTACCTATTTTGTTTAAGAAAGCAGAAAAATATCTGACTACTTTTTTACAAGATCATCCATGAAAATAATTAAAAATTTAAAATATTTTGGCACTTGAAGGAATATTTTCCTAATATGTAGAAAATTTATTTATGCTATCCATCTTATTCTGGGATAATAGAAGTACTCCTGTCCTTGATAAGCTCTACCAATGAGTCTTATAACATATTTTAATATTAGCTCCTTTTCCTCTAGATATAAGCATGGCTAGTAATATTCCGGCTTGCAATTCTGAATATTATTCAGGTGAGAGCTTATGGGTGTTTCTTTGTGTCAGTTCTAATCACATGAATAAATAATTCAGCAGGTCTTTCTCACATGAATAAATAATTCAGTTGGTCTTTCTTCTGATTTACCAGATTCTCATCATCATTGGTTTATATGTGACACACAGAGTAGGTGGGATATAGTCTATAAGAGGCTAGAGAAAAAGATATATTACCACATAGTATTAGAGCTAGAAGAGGCTAGGGATATCTAATCCAAGAACTTTAATTTGGAGATGGAGAATTGAGGTCCAGAAACTTGCTCAAGGTACGTGATTGGCTATTCCACAAACTGATTTCCAGTCCAGTCCAACACCTCCTCCATAATGCTTCCCATCAACTGTGAGATGATGAGGAAGCATCTGTGGTAACACTGAGATACCTTCAAAAGTGTCCCAGCACCCATGAGTCGATCAAAAGCATTATTTATACTTTTAATGAAAGCTACTATACAGGTAATAAGAAAGCAAAATTATCTCAATTCATTAACCACTCTAAAAATGGTTAACTAAGTACCTAGTTAGTACAACATACCACATTTTACTAAAGGGGAAGTCAGTAAGAGAGATAAAGAAATCATTTCAATTCATGCTGATCATTAGTTAGTAGTTTCTTTCTCAAATCATTTTCCCAGGCCCAAGGTGCCAATGCAGTGACAATGAATAGTGGTTCTCAGGAAGGAAGCAGCTCTTCAGTTAACTGTTCTTTAATTTAGAGTTCTGCATAAAGTTTTTTAATTAAAAATCTGTTGCTAGAAATAATCTCTGAAAACTATAAAAGTGTTACTTAAATAGTTGACAAACAAAAGAATTCTGAATGCCATTGATATAATGAGATCAGGAAATAGGTTTTCTACATCAGAACCCTAAAATCCTATTGAAATTTCTCATCTGCCAATGCCTCCTCCATCACCACCCTGAGCTCTTCCAGTTTCTTTCCTTTTGTGTATGTCCACTAGAGAGAGATAAATTAAAGGGTTAAAAAAAGAAGTGTATATTCATTGTATAAATTGTATAAATCTATATTCATTGTAGTAAATAAATAGTAAAATGCAAAGAGAAAAATCATTGTATTCCACACCCAGAGGTGGATAAACTCAGAAAGATACACCTTTCCATCTTTTCTTTATATATATAATGCCATACATGAGATATATATCTCATGATTTCTCAGACACATGTATGTGTGCATAATTTTATAATCCTGCTTTTTCTACTCAGTATTTAAATATTTCCTTATTTAAGAACATATTTTAGGGGCACCTGGGTGGCTCAGTTGGTTAAGCCTCCAACTCTTGATTTTGGCTTGATTTTGACCATGATCTCATGGTCATGTGATCCAGCCCCACATCAGGTTTCACATTGAACATGGGGCCTGCTTGGAATTCCCTTCCTCCCTCTTTCTCTGTGCCTCCCCTGCTCACATGCGCATGTCCCACACATAAATGCCCCCCTCTCAAAATAAATCTTTCAAATCCTATTTTAATGAATTAATCCAATTTAATTTAATAATGTAACTTTTAAATAATTTATAAGTAAATTCAATGATTTAATTAATTCATTCTAATTAAATAAATGAACCATGACTTTAAATGCCATAATTATAACTAATTTAACAAACCTATTGTTGCACATCTAGGCTGTATCTAATTTTTCCCTATATAAATATGTTGTGATGAACATCCCTGTAAAATAGGTATACAGAAAACATATATATTAGATGATTTTCTAAGGATATAGTTCTACAATTGAAATTGATAAGCCAAATTATACATACATCTCTTCTTATTTGAGAGAGAGAGAGAGAGAGAGAGAATCTTAAGTAGGTGCCACACTCAGCATGGAGCCCAATGCAGGGCTCAATTCCATGACCCTGGGACCATGACCTGAGCTGAATCAAGAGTCAGATGCTCAACAAACTGAGTCACCCAGGTGCCCCTAGACATCCATTTCTAAAACCTTCAATCCCTACTTTAACTTGCTCTACAGAACGGAAATCCCAATTTATACCTGCCAAAGTGTATTATGAGAATGCCCTTCACTCAAAGTTTTTCCAGTTTTAATATGGGAGAGATCTGAAGTTTCTAGATGTTGAATGGGAAAACTCAATAGCTTTTCGGTGATTGGAGGTAAGAGAGAGTGGGAGGGATAATTGAAGAAGCAGAGCTCCTGAGAAAGACAAGAAGTGGTCAAATTTAAAGCACACGAGAAGGGGTCAGCCTTAGATGGAATGGACTTCTCTTTCTTGGAGTGTTGATGTAGTCAGGCAGGTGATTGGCAGGGGCATGAAGTTGAGGAAATCCCTCTGAATACTTTCTAGTTTCTCTTTTATGTAAGAGGCAAGGTTTAGAAAGGCTAAGTAATTATGTTTGGATCACATTGATAATGAGGTACCGAGCCAAGACTTGAAATAAGCTCTCTTATTTCAGTGATACACTATAGCAGTCTCATTAGAATTACTTAAAATTTTACTTAAGATAATTTTGTCTCAGCTAAAGATGATCATGACAGACTGACATCAGCATCATGGTAGCATAACTTTCTGGCTTTTGTCCCCCTCTTATACACAACAAAATTTTGGCATTCATCCCTGAACAAAAATGCCTTTGTGGGGGTCATGGGATATAGATATAGCACCATATGCCAGAGATCTGGAAGGAATATCACCCAACTGTGCATTGAGTAATAGGCAGACAGGCCTCAGTACAGGCTGTAGAACTGGCAAAACGCCTATGAACTAGTTCCATCCCCTCTCAGCCATAGTCTGGGAGCACAGACTTGGGCAAATATCAATGGATAAGAGAGCCTTTGTGGAAGTCCAGGTTTCCAGAGAAGTCTCAGCACTCCACTGTAGAAAAAAAAAAAAAGTGAGTTCAGATGCATTGGAGTGGGTAAGAGGAATGACTTGATTTTACTGGCATCATTCCTTCCTCAGAGTGGCACAGCTTAGGGTTAAACTAACTGGCCAGCTGTCACTTCCACAAGGGAAAGGGAGAGTGGTGAGTGAGTGCATGGTCTTCCCCAGCTGTTCAGGATGCTGCTAAACAAACTAACTTCTCTCCCACAGCATCCAAAAAATTAAATCAGGACCTCCATGACTGGAGGAAGGGAGGAGACTGGAAAAGAGGCAGATAAGAGCATCAGAGGGTATTAAAGGATGTGGTTCCTGATGACTGCCTTCTGGACTCTAGCAAGAAGCCTTCCCATAGGCCACTGGGAAAATCTTATTTGAACATTCCCCCATTTGATCCTGTGCTCCCCCAAAGTCCCAAGTGCTAAACGTACACCTCTCCCCATTCGGTAGCCAGCTCCCTGTGCATGTTCTTAAAAGAAGTGGGGGGAGAACAAGCTCAAACAGATAGGGAACATGCACAGAAAACAGACTGGGGTCTCTAGACTAGGGAGAAATCACAAACTTGATCTGTAGTGCCACCTTCAAGGAAACAAAAGAGAAGTTAGCAGCATCCAGCCTGGTGTATTGTAGGATTGAGAGAAGACATATGAGCTTATGAAACTGCATGAAGCAGTTACCCATTCAAAGTCAGAGAAAACCCCAGGGTCTATAACTGAACTGACAAAAGATATCTCTCAGATGAAGACAGTTAGTAAAGATTAGAGGAGATGACTGCTACTTCAAATGTGAAAATAGCAATGCAAAACTCCAAGGAACATGAAAAATCAAGGAAATATATCACCAAAGTTCACAATAGTCCTCTAGTGACAGAACCCAATGACACAGAGATACACAATTTACCTAATAAAAAATTCAAAATAACTGTTTTAAGGAAACTCAATGAGCTATACAAAAACGCAGAAAGACAATCCAATTAAATCAGGAAAATAATACACAAACAAAATGAGAAATTAGTGAGATAGAAATCATAAAAAGAACCACACAGAAATTCCTGAGCTGAAAAATTCAGTGAAAGAAATAAACTATGCAATAGACAGCATCAGTAGCAGAATAGATAAAACAGAAGGAAGAATCAGGGAGTTGGAGAATAGACACTTTGAAATAACACAGTCAGAGAAGAACAAAGAAATAAGACCAAAAAAGAGTGAAGAAAGCCTATGTGATCTATCAGACACCATAAACAAAACAAAATAAAACAAAAACACTCAATATCTAAATCACTGAGTTCCAGGAAAGGAAAGGGGACAGAAAACTTACTTCAGAAATAATAGCTGGAAACTTCCCAAGCTTGGGGAGAGATTTGGACGTTCAATGTATGAAGCAAATAGATCACCCATTATTTCAATCCAAAAGGATCATCTTCTATTGTATAGATAAACCACATCTTCTTGATCCATTCATCAGTTGATGGACACTTAGGCTCTATACAATGGAATACTACATGGCAATGAGAAAGAATGAAATCTGGCCATGTGTAGCAACATGGATGGAACTTGAGGGTGTTATGCTGAGCAAAATAAGTCAGGCAGAGAAGGACAGTTATCATGTGTTTGCATGTATAGGAGGATTAGGAGGAACTTAACGAAGGACCATGGGGGAGAAGAGGGGAAAAATAGTAGGGGAGAGGGAAGGAGGCAAACCATGAGAGACTCTTGAATGCTGAGAACAAACTGAGGGCAGAATGAGTGGGGGGAGGGGGAGGGGTGATGGGCATGGAGGAGGGCACTTGTGGGGATGAGCACTGGGTATTATATGGAAACCAACTTGACAATAAACTATTTAAAATTTTAAAAAATGAACAAAAAAACCCAAAATGATCATCTTCAAGAAGTTATAGTAAAAAATGTCAAAAATCAAAGACAAAGAATACTAAAATCTGCAAGTGAAAAAAAAAGATTGTAACCTACAAAGGAAGCCTCCTTAAGTTATCAGGAGATTTCTGAGCAAAAATTTTTACAGGCCAAGAGAAAGTACGATGATGTATTCAAAGTGCTGAAAGAAAAAAAATGCCAACCAAGAATAGTCTATCCAGCAAAGTTATTCTTCATAAAGGAGAAATATGTTTTCCCAGAAAAACAAAAGCTGAGGGAGTTCACCACCACTGCTTTACAAGACATGTTGAAAGAATTTCTTCAAGCTGGAATGAAAAGATGCTAATTAGTGATAACATATAAAAATATACAAAATATATGAAAAAATAAATATAGTCCAATTCAGAAGTCTAACACCATAATATGATGGTATACATAGTATAAAGGTTAAAGGATGAGAGTATTAAAAATAACAGTATTTAAACTGTGTAGTAAATTGTGTAGTAAAACAGTAGTAAATTGTGACATTAAAAATATAAAAGGAGTTGGGGCACCTGGGTGGCTCAGTCAGTTGACCATCCTACTCTTGATTTTGGCTCGGGTCATGCTCTTACAGTTTGTGAGTTTGGGCTTTGCACTGACAGCACACAGATCCTACTTGGAATCCTCTCTCTTCTTTCTCCTCCTCCCTTTCACTTTTCTCGCACATGCACTTTGTCTCTCTCTCACTCTCAAAATAAATAAGGTTTGAAAATTTAATATATAAAAGGAGGAAAAGGGGGTGTCTGGGTAGCTCAGGTGGTAGAGCTTCTGACTTTGGCTAAGGTTGTGATCTCAAGGTTTGTGAGTTCAAGCCCCATACCCGGCTCACTGCTGTCAGCGTGGAACCCACTTCAGACCATTTGTCCTCTTCTCTCTCTGCACCTCTCCTGCTCATGCTCTCTCTAAAAAATAAATAAACTTTTTTTTAAAAAAAGGAGTAAAAGAAAAGTTTTAGTGTGCACATGAAGTTAAGGGCTTCTAACAAAATAGACTTAAAATTTTTTTAATGTTTTTATTACTTATTTTTGGGAGAGAGACAGAGCATGTGTGGGGAAGGGGCAGAGATGGAGGGAGACACAGAATCTGAAGCAGGCTCCAGGCTCAGTGCTGTCAGCAGCGGCCTGATGTGGGGCTTGAACCTGCAAACTGTGAGATCATGACCTGATCTGAAGTCAGACGCTTAACCAACTGAGCTACCCACGCACCCCAAAATAAATTTATAAGATGTTTTATGTAAGCCTTATGGTAATCACCAAGCGAAAACTTATATTAAAATAATATTATAAGCTCACATCATACTCAGTAGTGAAACGTTGAAGCTTCTCCTCTAAGGTCAAGAACAAGACAAGGGTACTCACTCTGATTATTCTAATTCAACATTGTACTGGAAGTCCCAGCTGGAGCAATCAAGCAAAATAAAGAACTAAAAGGCATCCAAATTGAAAGGAAAAAGTAATGTTGTCTTATTTGTAGATGATATGATCAAATATATAGAAAATCCCAAAGACTGAAACAAAAAATAATCAACAACCTCATTAAAGTTGCAGAATATAAAATCAACACACAGACATCAGTTGCATTTCTGTACACTAACAATGATATATTTGGGGGGAGAATATCTCATTCACAGGAGAATTAGAAATAATTTTTTTAAAAACTTCAGAATAAATTTAACCAAAGAGATAAAATATCTGTACACTCAAAATTACAAGTCTTTGATAAAAGAAATTGAAGAAGACACAAATGAAACAATATCCCGTGTTTATGAATTGGAAGAATTAATATTGCTTAGATGTCCATACTACCCAAAACCTTCTATAGATTCAATACAATCCCTGTCAAAATTTCAATGGAATCAACAGAAAAAATAATCCTAAAATTCATAGAGAACCACAAAAGACCCCAAGCAGCCAATGCAATTCTGAGAAAGAACAGAAATGGAGGCTTCACATTTACTGATTTCAAACTATACTGCAAAGTTATAGTAAGCAAAACAGTATGACACTGGCATAGAAAATAGATACATAGATCAATGGAACAGAATAGAGAGCCCAGAAAGAATCCAGTGCATATATGATCAACTAGTATTTGGCAAGGGAGGCAAGAATGCTCAATGGGGAAAGAATAGTCTCTTCAATAAATGGTGTGGGATAAATGATAACCATTTGCAGAAAAATAAACTGCAAACCTTTTTATGCCACGGACAAAAATTAACTCAAAATGGATTAAAGATTTAAACATAAGCCCTGAGGGGCGCCTGGGTGGCTTAGTCGATTAAGCGTCCGACTTTCGCTTAGGTCATGATCTCGCGGTTCGTGGGTTCAGGCCCCGCGTCCGGCTCTGTGCTGACTGCCAGCTCAGAGCCTGGAGCCTGTTTCAGTCTGTGACTCCCTCTCTCTCTGACCCTCCCCTGCTCACGCTGTCTC
>NW_024081354.1:989515-1018961 GCF_003009895.1 Hyaena hyaena | reverse complement strand
GAGGGAGATACAGAATCTGAAACAGGCTCCAGGCTCTGAGCTAGCTGTCAGCACAGAGCCCGATGCAGGGCTTGAACCCACAAACCATGAGATCATGACCTGAGCTGAAGTCGGATGCTTAACCGACTGAGCCACCCAGGTGCCCCATGTATCCTTTGCTCAGTTTCCCCTGATGGTAACATCTTTCAAAACTATGGCATAATATCTCAACCAGGATACAGAATGTTTCCACCTCTACCAGGAAGCCTCATGTTTCCCTTTTATAGCTACATCTACTTCCTTCTTGCCCTACCCCCTCCTAACCCTTGGCAACCAACCATTAATCTTTTCTTCTCTTCTGTAATTTTCTCATTTCAAGGATATTACATAAATGGAATCACACAGTATGTAACCTTTTCATGGTGGGTTTTTTCACTCAGTGTAATTTTCTGGGGAGTCATCCAGGTTATTGTGTGTGTCACTAGTTCATTCCTTTTCTGCTGTCGAGTATACCACAGTTTGTTTAACTGTCTGCCCATTGGAGGACATCCGGGTTTCCAGTTCTGGGCTGCTATGAATAAAGTTGCTGTAAACATTCATGTATAGGTTTTTGTGTGAGTGCACGTGTTCATTTCTCAGATAAATTTCTTGTTTGTAAGATAGTTGCATGTAGAGTCATTAAAGAAACTGCCAGACTGTCTTCCAGAATGGCTAGGCCGTTAATGCATCTTCATCAGAAGTGAATGATGCAGTTTCTCAGCATTCTCTTCAGCATTGACCATTTTATAGTTTAGCCATTCTCATAGGTGTTTAGTAATACCTCATTTTTGGTATTAATTTGTAGTTCCCTAATAGCCAATACTATTGAACATCTTTTCATGAAGGCCTCCTAGTTTATTAATGATTTTACTTTTCCTGAAGTGTTTACCGGGGTACCAACAACATGTGTAGGTTACTGCACAGACTCTACCACACTGGACAGTAAAAGTTCAAGGGAAGTATTATAGTCTAGAATTATTCCAGTCAAATTTATGCTGGTTTGTCTGGTCTCTAAAGCTTGAGCTGTATCATTTGGTATTTGGGTCCCATGCAGGGATAAATTATAAACCATTTGTTTTAGTTCTAGAACTACTATCTAGGGTAGAATTCCTCATGCAGACTGGTCATATTTAGAACTTGGATGAATTGGGAAGACCTGATGACAAGACTACAGATCATGTTTGGAAACATGGAAGGGCCATCTTAGTGCATAACAGTTATTCCACAGGTATACATGAAGAGGCCGTAAGTGTATTGTTATGATTACCAATTATTATCAGTTACTTTCTGAGGATAGTTGGACTTATTATGGAGGAAGAAGACCTTGAGTTGAATTTTAAAACTCACATAACAGGTTTTTCATAGCTTTGTAAAAAAATAATTGATCTGTAGCTTGTATCATGAATCCCTTGTTCCTTCTCACCCCTGATACATCTTGTATTCCTTTGAGGCTCTGGGAGAAAACAGAAACATCAGCTAATTGTTAGGGTCTAGGGTCCAGTTAAGGAATTTAAGTATATTGGAGTTTATAATATTCCTGTATTGATTATAAAAAGAATGTGAGTATTAATTTTGGGATGAACTCTAGTATTACTTGTGATTTTTTTGTTTGGCTGTATACCAGATAAGCCTAGGACTAGGTGATAAACAGAAAGATGGGTAGCACTGTAATTTTTTGAGAAAGGCAAGAGGAAATTCAAAAGTGTGAAATATTGTTAGAGCAGTGCCTTATAAAACATCATACCTTTGAGTATCTGTTCCTCAATTCATACCTTTGAGTAATCTAGTGTCACCCCCACTCTAACACTCACCCTGCACTTTCCCAGACTAGGCTCAGGCATGTAATGTGCTTTGGGCAGAGCAAAACCAAATTCAGGACAGGTTGCCAACTAGCTCATTGCTACACACTGAAACTCATCAGAGGAGCTGAGTGAAGGCAAGTCTAAAACCCAGTGGATTTGAGGGGTGCCTGGGTGGCTCAGTCGGTTAAGCGTCCGACTTTGGCTCAGGTCATGATCTTGCGGTTTGTGGGTTCGAGCCCTGCGTCGGGCTCTGTGCTGACAGCTAGTTCAGAGCCTGGAGGCTGTTTCGGATTCTGTGTCTCCCTCTCTTTCTGACCCTCCCCTGCTCACGCTCTCTCTCTCTCTGTCTCTCAAAAACAACAACAAAAAAAAAAACATTAAAAAATTAAAAAAAAAAAAAACCCAGTGGATTTGAGAAGCACATTCAAGATGAACATATTAATTGACTCCAGTGAAGACTTAATTGGCAGATCTAAGACCTAGAGGACAAAGTCCATTATTTGCCGTAGTTAAAAGTATGACTAAAAGTTCACTTTACATATAAGGGAGATGAATCAATCAGTAGGTCAAGTTCTTTGGTCAAAAGCAGAGGCCCAGTTTATAAAAAAAGAAGAAAAAGGCAGTCTTAGAACAATACAGTGTTTCCCCACTCCCCACTTTGGGAAAAGGGATTGCTATCAAGAGCAAAAAGCTGTAAAGAGCAGATTGACAGGATCATTAAGGAAATCTATTTTGGTATTTATGAATTTTCTGAGAAATCTTGTGACTTTACATGAAGAACATATATAATATGCTAATTCTGTGTAATGTCTGCCATGTACCATCAGATGTTACTTCCTTCATTATAATGCTTTGTCAGGAACTGAGAGGGCAGGGATTAAATAGGTTCTGCAGATTTCTAGGTTTTGTGGGTGGAGAGGATGTGTGAACCAGGTGCTAAAGTTTGCACTAAATGAGAATTATGACCAGAATGTCTGAAACACATGCCAGTTAGCTTGAAGCTTAAAAATGGAAAACTGCTTATATCTATGTGTAATAATATGATCTGGAAGCAATAGAAGGGGAATGTGGAGGATGCTATTCCACCTCCTGGTCTTGAGGTATGTGGGCCTTCATGCGAGGAGTCTGTGAGGGAAGCAGCATCCTTAGTAGTAAGCCGAGTCTTAGGTATAATAAAGAGGGAATGTTTAGCGGAGCAGTTAAAGATGGAAGGTTGCTGGTTAACCCTGGGATGCTGGATTAAATGGGAGGACTGATAGCATGGCAGAGATGATGAGAGGTAGTGAACAAGGATACCCAAAGTTTACCTGGTTACAAAGATCGCAACAGTCCTGAGGGTGAGAGAAGCAGTCCCATCATGAGTCAGCTTATCATGCAGAGGTATGTTAAAGCCCACAAAAGGAATGCAGGCATGGTCCTTTAAGACTTGGAGAATGAGGAACTATAACTAGCAGAAACATTTTTGTCTAAAACATAACTGTAAATATTAACATTTATTTTTGATACAACATAGAATTTTTATTTCTTCCAAATAGTCATTATATTTGTATTTAGGTATTAAAATAACATGTGCATTAAAAATCATTATCTGATTTTCCAAAATTTATGAAATGGTTTAGATTATATACGGATGATTTTATGAGTGACTCTGTATTTGGGAATTTTATCATTTATTCCTTTTTTCCAGAAAGGGTGCTTTATTGAAGAATTTCAAATACTGAATAAAAATACAGTAAGAACTTTACTGAAACTTCCAAAGTTTTGTGGACACACTTACATTTTATATAACTTTGCTCTGATATAGTTTTAACCTCTGATAGTGTTTTTATTCTCTTTCTCTACCAGTCACTATTTGCATTCATAGAAATGTATTAAATAGAACAATATTTGCTCACAAAATCTTCATCTCCACTTTTTTTTTTTTAATGCTGCTACCTTCCTGCTAAATGGTGAACAAGAAAATTGAAATCATTAGATAAGAGAGTAAAATGCCCCAACTGCTTCTTTTGACTCTTCAGCTTTAATTGAGAAAATAATTTTCTCCTTGAGGAGTGTCTGAAGAGTTTACAGTTCTCACTTGAATTCCTTTTTAATTACTTAAAATTATTTTTATTAATTGATCTTTTATTCAAAGAGACTTCTGTTGCCGATAGCTAAAACAGGGACAAGGAACATAAGAAAGAGAATGACGGACATTTGAGGTCATAACCTCTGACACTCTCCTTCATTTCACATTTGAGCATGCTGGGGTTCAGAAAGATGAAATCATGTGTCTAAATAAAATTTTTATTTGAAAATGGAAGTGGTGGTAGGAGAAGTGTGAGTAAATACTTTAAACCCATATGCATGTATATTCATATGTATATCAAGGTAATCCTGTTAATTATAAACAGATATTTTCTCCTTAACAATCATACAGTATTCCTTAACATCAAGTTTTTAACATTTTAGGAACTCCATAGATTCTTCTATAGGATTTCCTTGTGTGAATGTTTTTGTTTTGTTCTTTTTAATCAGGAGATTCATGTTTTGTGGATTTTTAAAATAGATTGGTGAAGTAAAAATATTAGTTGGCTATCACTTTATTAAAATATCTTTCTGATCAAACAATAAAATAAATTTGCCACGTGTTTAGTTTATCTGCAGGGTGGAGGTAGAGTTTATGTTCTCGTATGGAAACTTTGGTTATGGATTTTCACATCAGGTTAGTTCCTCTCTTTTAAAAAGTTATTCTATAGCTCTTTAGTCAAATCTCTTCTGAGCCCTTATCTAGTTTGATAAATCCTTTAAAATACATATTTTTTTAAAAAAATAAATATTTTTAAAAGAATGCTGTTTTTCTCCAGCCTAAGGATAAAGGAAACTACCATTTTTTATTTCCATGTACATTTAAAAATAATCTTTATCCAAAATGCTTTTATATTAAAACTTTGCTTTTGTGTGTCTGTGTTTTCATTCGATTAAAAACAAAATTATTTTAGGTATATGAGAAGTGTAGATTTTTATATCGAAAAATACTATTAAAAATGGAGTCATTAATTATAGTCACATAATATTTTTTACTCTGGTCACATATGCTCCTTCCCACCAACAGTTATTTCAATGTCTGGTGATATTTGAGTCTTCCTTGGTTTATCAAGAAAGTTATATTTGCAAAGAAGTTAATCTTCCTACCTTGGGCTGCCCCCTTTAAATTCATTACCATACATCCATCTTCTAGTGGAAATTTTTGTACATTAACCTGTATCCTGTTTTTCTTTTTTATTATGTACGTAGGTTACCTTCCTAGAATGGAAATTTTTGTTCAAAACAATGGCCTTGTCAAAGAATTGTTCTAGAAGTGTTGTACCAACATACATTCTCACCAAGTGTTTGAAAGAACTCTTGATATCCCTGGGTAGTATCAAAACTATGGGGCATTTATAAATCCAGTGCCATCAGTGCTGCTGTTATATAGGGGATATGACCCCTGTACTTTGCATGTAATTTTTCATTTCTGTTTTTTTTTTTGCTATTTTTTATAGTCTTGGTTGTTTTTTAAATTAGGAATTGAGAGTGGGTACATTATTCTTATTAAATAAGTCTGTTGCTATATTTTCCCTGGAAATGTTATTCTAAAATTTTGCCTTGGTATATCATAATAACTTTTAATGCACTTTGAATCAGAAGTAATATAGAAAAGAAATCACTAGACACAGTCTTTTTTCATACTTTTCCTTCTTTCCTTTGATTTTTCTTTCTTTTCCTTCTGCTTATTTTATTTTCTTATGAATTGGCCCTTATAGAGACTTCTGTTTAGTCCATTTTGTAACACAGTTTATAAGCACCAACTTCAGAGGTAGGTTTTTTTGTCTGAATAGGAGTAAAACATGTGGCAGTCACATTCGTAGGGAGATACTAAGACTAGGCATGTATTGTTTTATGTAGGCAGACTCTGCCAAAAACATGAAGCGGAGGTATTATGTGAAAAAGAGTGGGAAATATAAAAGTTTTTGATTTTTGCTTTTATGTCTATAAACTTTTCATTAATATAGTCCCCTAACCCCCTGTCTTGATAATGTAGAAAGAGCACTCTGCTGGGGACAGATAAAGCTGCATTCAAAACCTGGCTCAGATGTTTGTTGGATAACCTTGAGCCAAGTAGTGATCCTTAAGCATTTTTTTTGTAAAATAGGCACAATTATCTGTATCATAGGATTATTGAGAGGATTAAAAAAATATTAAAGGTATAATGTTCTTGACAGATATTTAGTGATCAATAAATATTAGTTCTTTCTTCCCTCAAAATTCTATTTCTTTTTGTATATGTTTAAGGCTTATCTCATAGTCCTGGAGGATAGTAGTATTAGAGCACACTGTAATTGTAACTAAGCAGTGTTAAAATACACTTATGATTTTCTTCAGTTAAAACCTCTTCAGAAAATTATTGAGCCATCCATGTTTATGAATGTTGCACCACCTCCAGAAAGAACAGACCCTGTGACGTAAGTGTTTGAACTCTGATTTATGTAATAGGATTATGTGGCATTTATTTTTTAATAGTTTATTGTCAAGTTGGTTTCCATATAACACCCAGTGCTCATCCCCACAACTGCCCTCCTCCATGCCCATCACCCCCTTCCCCTCTTTCCAACCCCCATCAGGCCTTGGTTTGTTCTCGGCATTCAAGAGTCTCTCATGGTTTGCATTCCTCCCTCTCCCCCACTATTTTTCCCCTTTTTCTCCCCCATGGTCCTCCATTAAGTTCCTCCTAATCCTCCTATACGTGCAAACATATGGTATTTGTCCTTCTCTGCCTGTCTTATTTCGTTCAGCATAACAACCTCAAGGTTCATCCATGTTACTACACATGGCTAGATTTCATTCTTTCTCATTACCATGTATTATTCCATTGTATAGATAAACCACATCCTCTTGATCCATTTGTCCGTTGATGGACACTTAGGCTCTTTCCATGTTTTGGCTGTTGTTGAGAGTGTATCCTGTATCCCTTGGGTAAATTGCTAGCAATGCTATTGCTGGGTCATAGGGGAGTGCTATTGTTAATTTTTTGAGGAACCTCCACACTGTTTTCCAGAGGGGCTGCACCAGTTTACATTCCCACCAGCAGTGTAGGAGGGTGCCCATTTCTCCACATCCTCACCAGCTTCGAGAGTCCTCTGATTTGCTCATTTTAACCACTCTGACTGGCATGAGGCAGTATCTCAGTGTGGTTTTGATTTGTATTTCCCTGATGATGAGGGAATCTGAGCATCGTTTCATGGGTCTGTTGGCCATCTGGATGTCCTCTTTGGAGAAGTGTCTGTTCATGTCTTCTGCCCATTTCTTCACTGGATTGTTTGTTTTTCGGGTGTAGAGTTTGGTGAGTTCCTTGTAGATTTTGGATACTAGGACTTGATCCGATATGTCTTTGAAACTATCTTTTCCCATTCTGTCGGTTGCCTATTAGTTTTATGGATTGTTTTCTTTGCCATGCAGAAGCTTATAATCTTGATGAGGTCATCATCAATGTACTCTTGATGAGTACTTCATTTTTGCTCGTGATTACCCTCCCTTTGGGGATGTGTCAAGTAAGAAATCGGTGCGGTTCTTTCCTACTTTCTCCCCTAGGGTTTTGATGGTCTCCTGTCTCACATTCAGGTCCTTTATCCATTTTGAGTTTATCTGTGTGTATGGTGTGAGAAAATGATCTAGTTTCATTCTTCTGCATGTTGCTGTCCAGTTCTCCCAGCACCGTCTATTAAAGAGGCTGTCTTTTTTTCCATTGTATACTTTTTCCCGCTTTGTCAAGGATTAGTTGGCTGTACATTTGTGGGTCCAATTCTGAGTTCTCTGTTCGATTCCATTGGTCAGTGTGTCTGTTTTTGTGCCAATACCATACTGTCTTGATGATGACAGCTTTGTAGTAGAGACTCAGGTCTGGGATGATGATGCCTTCCGTTTTGGTTTTCTTCTTCAATATTACTTTGGCTATTCGGGGTCTTTTGTGGTTCCATACAAATTTTAGGATAGTTCGTTCTAGCTTTGAGAAGAAGGCTGGTGCAATTTTGATTGGGAATGCATTGAATGTGTAGATTGGTTTGGGTAGTAATGACATTTTAACTATATTTATTCTTCCAATCCATGAGCATGGAATGTTTTTCCATTTCTTTGTGTCTTCTTCAATTTCCTTCATAAGTTTTCTATAGTTTTCATCATACAGATGGTGGAATCTGTCGGGTTTTCTATGTAGAGTATCATGTCGTCTGCGAAAAGTTAGTTTGACTTCCTCTTTGCCACTTCTGATGCCTTTTATTTCCTTTTGTTGTCTGATTGCTGATGCTAGGACTTCCAGTACTATGTTAAACAACAGTGGTAGCAACTAATCTAGAATTACTTAGGTAAGACTTTTGCATGTCAGAGGGTGTAGAAAGAATTCTGACAAAAATTCAGGGGTCCTCTCCCTCATTGAAATTTTGAGGATCCAGTGGTATCCGGCTTGTCAAGATAATCCTGCTAAGGTGAAAGATAAATTGTTATATCTGGCCTTTCCTATAACCACAACAGAGGTACAACACTGGTGGCAGTTTTGGATTTTGGAGACAACTTATTCATCATTTGGGTGTGCTACTCTGGTCCACCTGAAAAATATATATATTTATATATAAATATCTTTCTTTCCTCTCTCTCATATCTTATCATCATATAACATAAGCTTTATTGACTTTATATTATATTTAAGTATTATTAAACTTACACCACACTATTTAAGTTTCAGGATATTAAGATGAGTAAACATCATGCAAAGACTTTTATTCTGGGGAAGAGGCTAGTGAGTTTTTGGTTGTATGCAGGATAGTTATGTCATGTTATTATTATGATTTGGAGATTAAATATATTTAAAGAGATACTTCTGGGTGTCAGGTTGACAAGTGGTGGGTGGACTTGTGATGATTAATTTTATGCGTCAACTTGGCCAGGCCATAAAATAGAAATTTAGATCTAGAGGTTGGGAGAGAGGTCTGGGCTTAAACACTTTATACGGCTCAAAAACTTTAGAACTTCAGGTCCTTATCTCCTTTCCCATCCCTGCTGCCCATTTTCGTAGTAAGAGTAATCAAGAGAGCACTTCTGTCAGGATCTCTGACCGTTTTTGTCTTCCTAGCTCTACCCTCTGATGGTTCAAGGTAGACAGGTGAGCTTAACAATGTAAAAGTGCTAGCTACCACTGATTTTAGAAGTGTCTTTTGTATAATTTCAGTATTTAACATTATAATCATCTTTGCAGAAATGTAATTACACCACAGCCAATAGAATATCCAGCATTCCTATCCCCAGACCTGAATGTTACTGTTGGCATGCCAACTGCAGTGCCCCAAACTGACCAGCCATCTGTAGTGCGACTTGAAAAGCTTCAGCAACAACCTCGGGAAAGGTAAAAGAAATAAATAAAACAAAAAAGTCTTCATCTTAATTGTGTGTTATTTGTACATTTTTTTTTCTTTTGAGACATGGGCTTTAGATATTTGTTTAGAAAAGTCAGTGCAATGGCAAGAAAAGAGGTGAGACTCTATTTTTAAGGGAGAAAGTAGAATACTTGCTCTACTCTTCACTCAACAATGTATTCTATAGGTCTCTTGTGCTCTTTTCTGTATTTCCCAACCTTTTCTTTCTCTATGCGTCAGTCCAGATAATTTCTCCCATCTTATTTTACAGTTCACTGGTTCTTTTTTCTTCATTTCTAATCTGTTGTTAAACCAATTCTTTTTTGTTTGTATAGGTTTTTTTTTTTTAAGTTTATTTATTTTGAGAGAGATGGGGGGAGAGGGAGAGGGAGCTGGGGAGGAGCAGAGAGAGAATTTCAAGAAGCTCCACACTGTCAACACAGAGCCTGATGTGGGGCTCAAACTCACAAACAATGAAATCATGACATGAACTGAAATCTGGAGTTGGACACTGAACCAACTAAGCCACCCAGGCACCCCAAACTAATTGAATTCTTAATTTCAATTATTTTATTGTAGTTATTTTCCTTTATTTTATAGTTTCCACTTGTCTATCAAAATCCCCTGTCTTCTCTTTGAATTCTTTGAACATAGTAATCATTGCTATTTTTTAAAGTTTATTTATTTATTGGGGTACCTGGGTGCCTCAGTCAGTTAGGCATCCAACTTCAGCTCAGGGCGTGATCTTACCATTCATGAGTCTGACCTCATGTCGGGCTTTGTGCTGACAGCTCAGAGCCTGGAGCCCATGTCAGATTCTGCATCTCCCTCTCTCTCCCCCCCTCTTCCACTCAGAAAAATAAATAAAAATACTAAAAAAATTTTTTAAGTTTATTTATTTTGAGAGAGCAAGCAAGCAAGAGAGCACGCATGCCCATGTGCGAGGAAAGGGTAGAGAGGGAGGGAAAGAGAGAGAATCTGAAGCAGGTTCTGCACCATCAGCATGGAGCCTGACATGGGGCTTAATCTCACAAACCATGAGATCATGACCTGAGCCGAGATCAAGAGTTGGCCTCTTGGGGCGCCTGGGTGGCTTAGTCAGATAAGCGTCCAACTTTGGCTCAGGTCATGATCTCGCAGTTCTTGAGTTCAAACCCCGCATCAGGTTCTGTGCTGGCAGCTCAGAACCTGGAGCCTGTTTCAGATTCTGTGTCTCCCTCTCTCTCTGCCCCTCCCCCACCCATGCTCTGTCTCTCTCTGTCTCAAAAATAAACTATAAAAAATAAAAAGAGTTGTTCTCTTAACCAATTGAGCCACCCAGACATCCCAACCATTGCTATTTTAAAGTTTATCTATGATAATCTCCTGTAGGTCTGTTTCTATTGGTTTTTTTTTTCTCGTAACTTTCAGTCAAACCTTATATTCTCATATAACTAGGTGTTTTTATTGAATGCCAAACATTGTATTTGTAGAACTAATTTGTGGCTCTTGATTGTATATTCTTACAGAAAAGTATGACATTTGCATCTGTCAGCCAACTAGACTAGGGACACTAATGATACCAGATCACCTTAATTCACTTGAGATTGAGATTGAAATGATTTGGGTTTGGATCCTATGAAGATTAGTTTTTTTTTTTTAATTTTTTTTTTATTTCTGAGAGAGAGATAGAGACAGCATGAGCAGGGGAGGGTCAGAGAGAGAGGGAGACACAGAATCCAAAGACAGGCTCCAGGCTCTGAGCTAGCTGTCAACACAGAGCCTGATGTGGGGCTCGAACCCATGAACTGTGAGATCATGACCTAAGTCAGATGCTTAACTCACTGAGCCACCCAGGCATCCCGAGGATTAGTCTTTTATGGTTTAATCTTGTTCCTAGTAGTAGGACTGGAACTAGTGTGAGGCAAGTAAGTCACAAGATAAGGAAGGAGGCACTTACTCTTGTGGTTTCACCTTTTGGGGTCCCAGCTGAAAGCCTACATGTTTACCTTGCATTTCATCCTTGGAAGGGTCTGAACTCTGGTTTTTGTTCCCTAGTTCTGGTATATCTTATCTCCAGGCTCTGCTCAGCTTCTTAATTGTTAGCCACCACAAATGCCTTGAAGGAAAAATGGCATATATACATCCTATAATCTTGGATCTGTAAATCCTTGCTGCTTTTATAAGTGACTGATGCTTTCAAAAACAATTTTTAAAATTTTTATTTAAAAATGTTTTAATGTTTGTTTATTTTTGAGAGAGAGACAGAGAGAGACACAGACTGCAAGTGGGGGAGGGACAGAGAGAGAGAAGGAGACACAGAATCTGAAACAGGCTCCAGGCTCTGGACTGTCAGCACAGAGCCTGATGCAGGCCTTGAACTCACAGACTGCAAGATCTTGACTTGAGCCTAAGTTGGACTCTTAAGCAACTGAGCTATCAGGTGCCCCACTTTCAAACACAATTAAAAAATATATATATTGTCCAGCCTTTTTAGTTGCATAGTAAGATGGTTTATCTGAAGTAACCTAGTCCATCATTGCCAGAAGCAGAACTCTTGGTCACTTAAAAAATGATTATTTATGTTGAATCCATTTTTTACTCAGATTCATAACTTACTAATTCATTAACATTGAGCTGAATGACCTAAGAACCTTTTTTTCTCTATTCTGATGTTTTATTATTTAGTAACATTATTTGAATACCTAGTGTGTGTCAGGTACTATTCTAGGGTACTAGATATATAAATGGTGATTTTTAAAAACATATTTGTTAGAGTCGGCTGTTAGTTTCATTGATTTTTTTTTCTGTTGTCTTTTTAGTTTCTATGTCATTTTTCCCCAATCTGGTCTTTGTTATTTCCTTCATTTTGCTAATTTTGGCTTAGTTCTTTCTCCTGGTTCCTTGAAGTGTAAGATCATTTGAGATCTTTCTTTTTCTTATTGTAAATGCTTACTGCTTTTAACTTTCCTCTTAGAAGTGCTTTTGATACATCCCATAAAGGTTTTTTTTGTAAACTGCTTGTTTATTTTATTTATTTTTAATATAGTTTATTGTCAAGTTGGTTTCCAACATCCTGTAAGTTTTGATATGTTGTGTTTCCATTTTCATTTGTCTCAAGATATTTTAAAAAATTATTTCATTTGGTTTCCTCTTTGACCCATTGGTTATTCAGTAGCATGTTATGTAATCACTGCAAATTTTTGAAATTAGCAATTTCTCCTTGGAATTGATATGGTCAGAAAGGATGCTTGATATGATTTCAGTCATCTTAAATTTATTAGTACTTGTTTTATGGCCTAACCTATCTATCCTGAAGAATGTTTCACATGTACTTAAGATGACTGTTGGATGGAATGTTCTGCAATAGTGTCAGCTCTATGTGATCTAATGTGTAGTTTAGCTTCAGTGTTTCTTGATAGATTTTCTGTTTGGTTGATCTACCTATTGATGTAAGTGGGGTTTTAAAGTCCCTTACTATTATTATATTGCAGTTTCTTTCTTCATATCTGTTCACGTTTGGTTTACATATTTAGATGCTGCTATGTTGGGTGCATAACTATTTACAAATGTCATATTCTCCTGTTGGATTGACCCATTTATCATTATATAGTGATATTTGTCTCTCATTACAGTCTTTGGCTTAAAAGTCTATTTTGTCTATTTTAAGTATTGATAGCCCTGCCTTCTTTTGGTTCCTGTTTCCATGGTACATCTTTTTCCATAGCTTTACTTTCAGTCGGTGAGTGTCCTTTAAGCTGAAATTTCTCTCTTGTAGGCAGCATTTAGTTGGATCTTGGGTTGTTTTTGTTTTTTATTTATTTATTTTTTAATCTATTCAGCTACTCTGTCTTTTGATTGGAGAATTTATTCCATTTACATTTAAAGTAATTATTAAAAGGTATAGACTTACTATTGCCAATTTGTTGTTTTCTGGCTATTTTTTAATTCCTTTGTTCCCCTCTTCTTTTCTTGCTCTCTTTCTTTGTGATTTGATGATTATCTGTAGTGGTATGCTTAGATTCCATTATCTTTTGTGTATCTACTGTAGTTTTTTTGGTGTGTGTGAGTGGTTTACCATGAGGCTTATAAAACACATATTTCTAACAGTCTATTTTAAGCTGATAACAATTTAACTTTGCATGTACTAAAACTCTATATTTTTATTCTTCCCCTGTTTTATATTTATGATATCACAGTTTGCATCTTTTTACCATTACCAAATTATTGTAGTTGTAGCTATTTTTTAACCTTTTTTCTCTTAACCTTCATATCAGGGCTTATGTGATTCACTCACCACTGTTACAACATTAGAGTATTCTGAATTTAACTATATATTTAACTGTGCCAGTGAGATTTATACTTTCATATGCTTTTATGTTACTGATTAGTCCTTTTCCTTTGGCTTGAAGAAGTCCCTTTATAACATTTCTTATAGAACTGGTCTAGTGGTGATGAGCCCTTTTGGGTTTTGTTTGTGTGGAAAATTTTAATTTTCCTTCAATTCTGAAGGACAACTTTGTCATCTAGAGTATTCTTGGTTGACAGGGTTTTGTTTTCTTTTGGCACTTTGAATACATCATGCTACTTTCTTCTGGCCTGAAAATATTCTGCTGAAAAATCTACTGATAGCCTTTTTTTTTTTTTCAAGTTGTTTAACACACAATGTAGTCTTGGCTTCAAGAGTAGAACCCAGTGATTTATCTCATATGACACCCAGTATTCATCCTGAAGAGTGCCCTCCTTAATGCCCATCACCACATTCCTACCAGCCCTCAGTTCTCTGTTTTTAAGAGTATTTTATGATTTGTCTCCCTCTCTGTTTTTATCTTATTTTTCCTTCCCTTCCTCCTATGGTCCTCTGTTAAGTTTCTCAAATCCCACATATGAATGAAATCATATATCTTTCTCTGAATTATTTCATTTAGCATTAATACCTTCCAGTTCCATCCACATTGTTGCAAATGGCAAGATTTCATTCTTTTTAATTGCTGAGTATTATTCCTATGTATGCGCACGTGTGCGTTACAGATGCCCACACATACTGCATATTCTTTATCCATTCATCAGTTGATGGACATTTGGGCTCTTTCCATTATTTGGCTATTGTTGGTAGTGCTGCTATAAACATTGGGGTGTATGTGCCCCTTTGAATCAGCATTTTGTATCCTTTGGATAAATTCCTAGTAATGCAACTGCTGGGTCATAGGGTTGTACTATTTTTAATTTTTTGAGGAACATGTATACTGTTTTCCAGAGTGGCTACACCATTTTTCATTCCCACCAATAGTACAATAGGGTTCCCATTTCTCCACATCCTGGCCAATATCTGTTGTTGCCTGAGTTGTTAATTTTAGCTACTCTGACAAGTGTGAGGTGGTATCTCATTGTGATTCTGATTTATATTTCCCTGATAATGAGTGATGTTGAGCGTCTTTTCATGTGTCTGCCATCTTGATGTCTTCTTTGGAAAAATGTTTATTCATGTCTTCTGCCCATTTCTTCACTGGATTATTTGATTTGGGGGTGTTGAGTTTGGTAAGTTCTTTATAGATTTTGGATGCTAACCCTTTATCTGATATGTCATTTGCAAATATTTTCTTCCATTCCATTGGTTGGCTTTTAGTTTGGTTGATTGTTTCCTTTTCTCTGTAGAAGTTTACTTAGTCATTTATTTATTTTAATTTTTTTAAGGTTTATTCATTTTTCAGATGCAGAGCATGAGTGGTGGAGGGGCAAGGAGAGAGAGGGAGACACAGAATCTGAAGCAGGCTCTAGACTCTGGACCATCAGCACAGAGCCTGACACAGGGCTCAAACTTCATGGGCCATGAGATCATGACCTGAGCCAAAGCTGGAAGCCCCACCGAGTGGCCACCCAGGCACCCCTGTAGAAACTTTTTAATCTTGATAAGGTCCAAATAGTTCATTTTTGCTTTTGTTTCCGTTGCTTCTAGAAACATGTTAAGTAAGAAGTTGCTCTGGCTGAGGTGCCTGACTATTTTCTTCTGTAGGATTTTAATGGCATTCTGTCTCAGATTTGGGTCTTTCATCCATTTTGAATTTATTTTTATGTATGGTATAAAAAAGTGGTTCAGGGCCTGGCCCTTCAGATAGTGCGTTTGGAGTGTGTTGTGTGCGCTCTGTTCTGTTTTGACTGCTCTGTCCCACTGGTCAGTCCTCTGCAAAGCTCATCTTTGCTTGTAGTGGTGGAGTGTTTGGACCTTCCACCAGGTGTCCTTTGACTTATTCATTGAAGTAACCCTGGAAAAAATAAAAAAGGAAAAAGTGGGAGGGCACTGATACTTTTCTGTTGTTCAATTTTACATGGAATTAATTTTCGTGAATTTTTCTATAGGCGATTTGGTTTAGAAAACTTCTCAAGCTTTACAGAACTCCCACTTCTGATGTTTTCATTTGGTGTTAAAATATATGAATTGCTGTCCTGGTTGGTTAGAAACCTGGTTGGTCAGTTTTAAGCATTCACAGTGGTTACACTGCTGTCCTTTTAATGCTTGCCATAAATCCTTTGTACTCACTTGCTACTGGAATAAGCTAAACTCTCCCAGTTTTAACTGCTGTTCTCAGATTGGCCTGCTGTACTTTTCCTGTAAACTACCTGTTGGCTATTTTGAGATTCTCTTATTTTCAGATCCATCAGGTGCCCCTTTTATACCTGTTACTTTCTGCCAT
Organism: Hyaena hyaena; assembly: GCF_003009895.1. Lineage (NCBI taxonomy): Eukaryota > Metazoa > Chordata > Mammalia > Carnivora > Hyaenidae > Hyaena > Hyaena hyaena. Next base: position 1,003,046 of record NW_024081354.1, on the reverse strand, counting down.
GTATACACTGATACCTTGAAAGCCTTATGTATATGTTTTGGGCTTCATAGGGATACCTTGTCACATGATTTTGTTGTAAAAAAAAAAAAAAACCTAAAAGAAAACACCCATAGGTTTTTGGTTTTGTTACTGAGCTACTCTGAATATTTTTATGTAGAGATTTGAGAAGATTAAAAAGCTATGCTACCCCTGCTGGCGTTATTTTCTGGCATTTCCCTCTTTGGCTAAACTTTCATATTTATAATAATTTATCTATAGTAACATTTGAGAGAATTTATTTAAACAGTCATACCTATAAATAACAATTAAGATTTTTTAAATTATTTTTTATTCCAGTTCTTACATTTTGATTTTGTTTTCTTGTCTTATGATGCTAGCTAGAAGTTCCAGTCAGTGTCTAATATAAATGGCAATGGTGGGCATCCTTGTTTTGTTCATGCTCTTTGAAGGCAACACTTATAGCATTTAATAATTAAGAGCATTATTTATATAGGTTTTTTTATACATAGATATGCTATACCAGGTTAAGTATATAATTCCATTTTGTTTCTATTTTTCTAAGTTTTTTTTAATCATAAATGGATGTTGGATTTTGCCAAGTGTTTTTTTCTCTTTTAGTCAGTTAAATTGTGTTTATATTTTCTAATGTTAATGTCAAAATATCCTTGTATAACTGGGATAAATCCAACTTGTTCATTATATATTATCTGTTCTCTATGCTACTGGAATTTTTGTACTAAAATTATATCTGTAACATTCGCATTTACGTTCATAATGATGAGACTAATTTTCCTTTTTTGTAATGTCCTTATTAAGGTTAATTATGGTGATAGTGTCCTCATGAAATGAATTGGGAAACATTTTCCTTTCCATTTAGTTCTTATCACTTACATCTTTACGTGACTAAAGTCTTTGAAATTTATTGGATTAGAAGCTAAATTCCTGTATTTGCATTCATTCTGTTGCAGAAAATATCATGTACTTATTGGGTAATTTATAAAGTATGTATATGTAAGTTTAAATAATGAGACCTATATATTAAATAACTTCTAAAACATGTATGTATATCTTAAATAAAGATAATAAAACTGTTGCCTAGGTAATTATTTATCACCATATTTTGAAGTCCTATTCCCAGCAGTCAGACAATAAAAAGAAATAAGAGGCATCCATATTGGCAAGGAAGAAGTAAAATTATTGCCATTTGCAGATGACATGATACTCTATATAGAAAATGCAAAAGATTCCACCAAAAAGTTGCTAGAATCAGTAATACAAATTCACTAAAGTTGCAGGATACAAAATCAATGTACAGAAATCTGTTGCATCTCTATACACCAATAATGAAGCAGCAGAAAGAGAAATCAAGGAACTGATTCCATTTACAATTACACTGAAAACCAAGAGATACCTAGGAACAAACCTAACCAAAGAGGTGAAAGACCTGTACTCTTAAAGCTATAAAACATTGATGAAAGAAATTGAAGATGACACAAAGAAATGGAAAATTATTCCATGCTCCTGGGTTAGAAGAACAAATCTTGTTAAAATGTCCACACTACCCAAAGCATTCAACACATTTAGTGCAATCCCTATAAAAATACCACCAACATTCTTCACAGAGCTAGAACAAACAATCCTAGAATTTGTATGGAACCACAGAAGACACCCAAAAGTCAAAGCCACCTTAAAAAAAGAAAAGCAAAACTGGAGGCATCACAATTCTGGACTTCAAGATATGTTACAAAGCTGTAATCAAGACAGTATGGTGCTGGCACAAAAACAGACACATAGATCAATGGAACACAATAGAAAACCCACTACTGTATGGTCACTTAGTCTTCAACAAGGCAAGAATGAATATCAAGTGGGAAAAAGACAGTCTCTTCAATAGATGTTGTTGGGATAACTGTACAGCAACATGCAAAAGAATGAAACTGGATCACTTTGTCACTAACACAAAAATGAGTTCTAAATGGATTAAAAACCTAAATATGAGGCAGAAAACCATTAAACTCCCAGATAACAGAAGCAGTATCCTTTTTGACATCAGCCATAGGAACTTCTTACTAGATATGTCTCCTGAGGCAAGGGAAACAAAAGCAAACATGAACTATTGGGACTTCATCAAAATAAAAACCTTCTGCACAATGAAGGAAACAATCAACAAAACTAAAAGCAACCCATGGAATGAGAGAAGATATTTGCAAATGACATATCTAACAAAGGGTCAGTATCCGAAATATGTAAAGAACTTATACATCTCAGCACCCCAAAACCAAAGAATCCAATTAAAAAATGGGCAGAAGACATGAATAGACATTTTTCCAAAGAAGACATCCAGATGGCCAATAGACATGTGAAAAGATGCTCAACATCACTCAGCATCAGGGAAATACAAATCAAAACTACAATGAGATATTCCCTCACAACTGTTAGAATGGCTAAAATGAACAACGCAAGAAGCAACAGGTGAATAAGGGGGAGCTATCTTACTCTGTTGGTGGGAATGCAACTAGTACACCTACTCAGGAAAACAGTATTGAGGTTCCTCAAAAAGTTAAAAATCCAGCAATGGCACTACTAGGTATTTACCCAAAGAATACAAAAAATACTAATCCAAAGGGATATATGGACCCCAGTGTTTATAGCAGCATTATCAACAGTAGCCAGATTATGGAAGGAGCCCAAATGTCCGCTGACTGACGAGTGGATAAAGAAGGTGTGGTGTCTGTATATATATACAATGGAATATCACTCAAACATAAAGAAGAAAGAAATGTTGCTATTTGCAATGACATGGATGGAGCTAGAGAGTATTATGCCAAGTGAAATAAGTCAGAGAAATACAAATACTGTATGATTTCACTTGTATGCAGAATTTAAGAAACAAAAGAAATGATCATGGAAAAAAAAAGGGAGACAAACCAAGAAACAGCCTCTTAGCAATAGAGAACTAACTAATGGTTACCAAAAGGGAAGTTGGAGGGAGTGATGGGTTAAATAAGTAAATGAGGATTAAAGAGTATACTTATCGTGATGAGCACCAAGTATTGTATGGAAGTATTGAATCACTAAATTGTACACCTGAAACTAATATTACACTGTATATTAACTAACTGGAATTAAAAAAAAAACTTTAAAAAATCATCACTATCAGAAATGTGTTTTGTGTGCCATTATGAGTTTCCAACTTTTCCTCAATGCTCCTCAGGTGGCTACTGCCTATTTTTATTTTAATTCATTCCTTTTCTTTTGACTATATTCTTTTTAAATTTTTTTTACTGTTTATTATTTTTGAGTGATAGAGCATGAGTGGGGGAGGAGCAGAGAGAGAGGGAGACACAGAATCAGAAGCAGGCTCCAGGCTCTGAGCTGTCAGCACAGAGCCCGACATGAGGCTCAAACCCACAAACTGCAAGATCATGACCTGAGCCAAAGTCAGCACTTAACCAACTGAGCCACCCAGGCGCCCCTTCCTTTGACTATATTCTTAATATATTTCTGGTTTGCCTCTCTTAAAACATTTTATAAGTGTATCATACCAAATGTATTCTTCTGTGAAACATGCTATATATGTTCTTCTGGCACTTATTTTTTAAACGTATACCTTATTTCTTTCTTTAGGCTGGAAAAAATGAAAAAAGAATATAGAAGTCTGAGTACATGGATTGAAAAAGTTAGCTATTTAGAAGAAGTTCTTACCCCAAAAATGGCCCATGAAGAACATAAGGTAATTAATACATTCTCCATATATAATTTTTAATACTATTTATTTTAAAAAGGTTATAATTAAAAGCAATGATAAGATATTGCTTAGTTTTGGATATATAAAATGCTATTCATGGTTCATGTACTTTCCTATTTTCCTAATGTGACTCAGTGTTAACTAATAATTTGTAACATTTAGATTTTTTTTAACAGCTTTGTTAAGGTATAATTCACTTAATGTATACAATTCAATGGCCTTTAGTATATTCACAGAATTGTATGTCCATTGCTACAATCAATTTTCAAACATTATTACCCTCAAAATAAACCCCGTAACCAAACCTCTCACACCCCTCTAGCCCTAGACAATAACTAATCTACTTTCTGTTTTTATAGATTTGCTTATCCTAAACATTTCATTTGAGAGGAATCCATCAGTATGTAGTTCTTTCTGACTTGGTTCTTTCACTTAGCATAGTGTTTTCAGGACCCATCTCATGGTAGCATGTAGCAGTACTTTGTTTCTTCTTACTGCCAAATAATATTCCACTTTATGGATATGTACCACATTTTGTTTATCTTCATCAGTTGGTAGACATTTAGGTTGTTTGATTTTTTAGCTATCCCCAGTTATGCTGCTGTGACCATTCATGTCTAGGTTTTTATGTGAGCATATGTTTGTAATTTTCTTGGGTATATACCTAGGAGTAGAATTGTTGGATCATACAGTAATTCCTTCTTTAACTTTTTCAGGAACTGTCAGACTTTTTCGATAACAGCTGCACAATTTTACGTACAACCAGCAATATATGAAGGTTCCATATATTCTCCAACACTTGTTATTATACTTTTTTTTGTTGTTTTAATTATAGCCATCCTAGTGGGTTTGAAGTGGTAACTCTTTGGTAGTAGTTTTGATTTGCCTTTTTTTTTTTTTAATTTTTAAAATATTTTTTTATTTATTTCTAAGAGAGAGAGTGAGACAGCGTGAGCAGGGGAGGGTCAGAGAGAGAGGGAGTCACAGACTCTGAAACAGGCTCCAGGCTCTGAGCTGGCAGTCAGCACAGAGCCCGACGCGGGGCTCAAACCCACCAACCGCGAAATCATGACCTAAGCGAAAGTCGGACGCTTAACCGACTAAGCCACCTAGGCGCCCCTAGATTTGCCTTTCTTTGATAACCATTATGTGAACACTTTCATGTGTTTACTGACCATTTGTATATCTTCTTTGGATAAATGTTTATTCAAATCCTTTGTGGATTTTAAAAATTGGGTTTTTTAATTTATTTTTTAATTTTTTTAATGTTTCTTTTTGAGAGAGACAGAGCATGAGTGGGGGAGGGGCAGAGAGAGAGAGAGAGAGGGAGACACGGAATGTGAAGCAGGCTCTAGGCCCCGAACTGTCAGCACAAAGCCTAACATGGAACCATGAGTTTGCGATCGTAAGTCAGAGCTTAACTGACTGAGCCACCCAGGAGACTCTGGCTATTTTTATCTTTATTGTTCAGTTGTAAGAGTTCTTTATATATTTTGAATACTAGACCTTTGTCAGATATATAAGTAAGGTTTAATATTCAGAAATATAATCTAACTGGGGAGCCGGGGTGGCTCAGTCCGGTAAGCATCTGACTTCAGTTCAGGTCATGATCTCACTATTGATGGGTTGAAGCCCCGAGTCATGCTCTGTGCTTCCAGCTCAGAGCCTGGAGCCTGCTTCAGATTCTGTGTCTCCCTCTCTCTCTGCCCCTCCCCTGCTCGCGCTCTGCCTCTCAAAATAAATAAACGTCAAAGATAATTTTTAGAAATTTAACCTATACATTTTGACTCGTGGCAATAGAGATTCAAAGGGGTTTCAGTGAATTAGTAAAGTGTTGACTAAAATCACAGCCTTGAAATGGTAGTCATAACATACAGATATGTTACTGTTTTTCAGTGCCTCATTATAATTAGTAGTAGTAGTACTGCTTTAGGGTAAATTGATTAGCACTTCCTAATACAGAATTAATATTTTATGGAAAATTTGGGAGACTCTTCATTAAAGGAACCATGCACTTCAGGTTCTTATTAAAACATCAATATTTTATAACAGTCAGTGATCACTCTACCTTATAATTTCTCTTTCCAACTCATAGGCCATAATATTTTTTAATAAAAAATAATCTGTTTCCTGGAGGTATTCTCTTATGTCCCTTGAAGTTACAATATTATGTCATTTATCTCAGTCTTTTTCTTGCCTAAATTTGTCACTCAAATGCCCTATCAATTCTTGGATATCCTCTCTCCAGAACATTAACTCCTAGCCATGGTATACTCTTTAAAATAGTGTTGTTTGGATTGCTTTTCTCATAAACCCATATTGTTCTGTAAATTTTAAAGAAGGTATAAAAGAAATTATAAAGGCAGATTAGCCTTTTATACATTTCTCTAGTATCTTTTTTTTTTCCCTTGTTTCTAGGGAAGTGATACCAGTGAGGTACTTGAAAGCAAATTTGAAAAGGAGCCTGAAGATATTGTAATATCAGGTTAAGATTCACATTATGTATTTATTATTAAGATAATTAAAAAGAAGGTGGTTGTATCACAAAAAGAAAATTCACATTATGTATTCATTACTAAGATGATTAAAAAGAAGGTGGTTGTATCACAAAAAGAAAATTAGTAATTTGCTTTAGGTGGATTTTGTTTTTTTCTTGGAAATAAATATGCATCTCATTATAGTTTTACTGTTAGGTATTTATTTTGTAACACCTCAAAGAAAAGACTTAGACCCAATTAAGAGTTATTTTTATAAATGTTCCTTTATTGCTTATAAGGAGAAAAATATAGTTAAATCTTAACTATCATCTGTGAAAAAGGTATTTTCTTAAACATTAGCTGTAGAGGTTGTGTGTGTGTGTGTGTGTGTGTGTGTGTGTGTGAGAGAGAGAGAGAGAGAGAGAGAGAGAAGGACAGAGAGGGGGACAGGAAATTAGCATTAAATTTGAGAACTTACCACAAGTTATCAGTAAGATAATGGAAGAGATTGTTCTGGTGGTCTTTTAAAAAAATTTCTCTGCTAAAAGATTCATTTAGAAAGTAAAATAGATGCATCATACTATATCTGTAAAATATTGGTTTCTGCCAGTATAGAATAATGATTTCTTGTTGCAAGACTTGTACCACAAATTACTTCTCTACTTCCCTACTTCTGCCTCCTGGCTACCTTAGCTTTTGATATGTTCATTTCCTAACCTATGAGGATCAAGCAGCCTAGCAGAGCAATTGCGTCTTTAGCCTGCTCTTCACTTGAAATGCTCAAGTTTCAGGAGTAAGAGAATTAGAGTTTGCCTCTTCCATATCACTGTTGAAGAGTGAAGCTTAACCTTTCTCACTCACTGGTGGTTGCCAACTTTTTTCCCCTTATTTATTTTTTTTTCTTATCCAAAGAGTTTACTTCAAGTCTGGTGACTTCTTTTCTTCTGGTATCCTATATCTTCTTATAGGTTCAGCTATTGATCACTGTGTTGAGGCCTTTACCCAGATTATATAAATCAATCCTCACATCAGTCAGTTGAGAGTGCTATTATTATTTATTCATATTTTACAGGTGAGAAAGCTGAGGATCAAACAGATTAAGTAACCAGTCACAGGTCACACAGCCATTAACTAATTGGGGTTGAATTTGAACCTTGTCTGTTTGACAACTATTTGGGATGTCTGGGTGGCTCAGTTAGTTAAGCGTTGACTCTTGATTTGGGCTCAGGTCATGATCTCATGGTGTGTGATTCCATCCCTGCATTGGGCTCTACACTGACAGTGTGGAGCTTGCTTGGAATTCTCTTTCTCTCTGCCTCTCCCCTATTCTCTCTCTCTCTCTCAAAATAAGTAAATAAAAACTTAAAGTATATCAAGAGCTCAAGCATTTAACCACATTGCTGCTTACATCTTACATATACTTGTGTCATTCCTATAAAGTAAGCCATCATTATCCTATTTTACGTATGAGAAAACCAAGGCTCAGAAAAATGGGCTAAGCTGACCCACAGCTAATAGTGACCATAATAAATTTTGTTTTATACTAGACTTTAATACATTCCTTTGTATCTCAGTATTTTACTCCTTCTCTCTTCCTTTTAGGTTTTCCTTTTCTACTTGCTGCATATAGACTCTTTATACTTCTAGGAAAATTTTCTAAGTGCTTCAATAAGCCTCTTTGGATGGTCCTAATTTCTCTGGTTACGTACAACTTTATTCCGTCTCTTTTTCCAGTCCCAACCCTATCACTGACCATATGGGATTTATTTTATTTTCTCTTGACTTGCAGCAAAACATACCACTTACCTGTTTTTATGTCTTACATTGATGGATCTGAAATCTTACAACTTTATGAATATTTTCATTTTAAGTCCTCACTTTTTCATTTACCATTCCCCCATCTTCCCAGAGATTCATCAGCCTGTTTTTACTGAATAGTATTTATGTGTGAATAGCTGCTTTCATTTAAATTGCTCTCTGTTCTTGGGGCGCCTGGGTGGCTTAGTCGGTTAAGCGTCCGACTTTCACCTAGGTCATGATCTCGCGGTTCGTGGCTTCGAGCCCCGCGTCGGGCTCTGTGCTGACTGCCAGCTCAGAGCCTGGAGCCTGTTTCAGTCTGTGACTCCCTCTCTCTCTGACCCTCCCCTGCTCACGCTGTCTCTCTCTCTCTCTCTCTCTCTCTCTCCTAGAAATAAATAAAACATTAAAAAAAAATTTAAATTGCTCTCTGTTCTTGGTGAGAAAGATCATAATAGTATTTTATTAGTGTACATGCATATAAATATGTTTATTTTATAACATAATAATAAAATATATCTATTCACTTATTTACAGATGTTTCCTCTATAAAGGAAGGAGCTGAAACTGCTCCAAGTGAGGTAAGGGAACTTGGAAAAGAACTTCTAATAGTCACTATTTTATAAAGGAATGAAACATTTACAAATAAAAAAAATATTATAGATGGAAATAAAAGCACCCAAGAAGTTATTTAGGTTTTTATGGTTATTTCTGTCATGGCAATATGTGTACAATTACGTTAGTTAGTTAAGTTAAATTACATGCTTAAAAGGGAAATTACAGGATAAAATGGTAATATTTAAAAATACATATGAAGATGGGGACAACAGATGTTGATGAAGAGAAAGGGGGCAACAATTAAGAATAAATGCATAAAGTTAGTTCTGCAAGTTCATCTTAGAAATGACTGCCACAGACCTAACCACATTCATTACTTTCTCTATGGGTTTATAATTTGTATTTAAAATATAAGGAAAAAAATAGAGTTTACATAGTATTATCTGCATTTTAGCTAATTTTACATAGGTACTTATAAAGCAATGGATCGCTATGTAAGCCAACAAAGACTAACAGATTTTTCTATTCTATCTGACAAATTGGATTTAATGTCTTTCATTGTTGGGTCATTGTCTTCCAAATATCAATTGAAGAGTCAACATGTACTCTTTTCCTCAGTCCGAGGAGAGAGAGGGAAAAAAAGACAATATGAAGAATTTTTCATAGAGCTAAATTTGCTTAGCTTAACAGGCTGTCCTTTATTTGTTGATAGTTTTTTTATACAATTTTGCTATTAAAATTTCCTTTATTTTATTATAGAGTTGTGATTTTATGATATTGTTCTTTGTGCTATTTTGCTGTTAAAATTTCCTTTACTTAATGTATTGGTTTACCATAATAGTTCTTTTTTGAGATGTTGCTGATTTATAAAATCTAAGTATATGAGAACCACTGATTTATAAAGCAGTATGATCATTTTAATTGATAATATTCTGAAGTCCATGGTTTCAGGCAAGTAGAGAATTTCTTAACTCTTTTAATAAGGAATGTAACAATTGACAAACATTGATGGTAATTTGTTATAAAGAATAAGAGTATAAATTATTTTAAGTCTAGTAGTGTAAGTTTCAAATATTTTATAGGCAGTAATGAGTAATTGGTAGCTTTGCTTTATTAATATATTTTCTAGTTGCAGGATAATGATGATAAGAAAGGCCTTACTCTTCTACCAACTTTGAACCAGTCAGATGAAGATAATTCAGATGCTATTGAGGTTGCTTCTAAAAGTGATGAGTCACCAAAGCAAACAGATGAGTCACCAAAGCAAACAGATGAGTCACCAAAGCAAACAGATGAGTCACCAGAGCAAACAGATGAGCCACCAAAGCAAACTCCATTGCTTTTTATGTCTAGCCTGACAGTAATGACACCGACACCATCTTTAGATGAACACCAGTCAGAAGCTGTGCCAGAGGGAAAAATGAAAAATGTATTGTTTCCACCACATATGAAAGATAGATATCCAAGCCTTTCACAAACAGACTCATCTCCATCAGAGGTAAAGTTGAAAACTAGCTATATATATCCAAGTAAAATAAAGAAGAGGAACTTAGATTCATCTCCAGCAGAAATTAGATCGCAAAGCAACACTCTAAGCTTAGGTAGAAGGAAGAACAGAAGGTTAGTTTCCCCAGATTCAAAATCAAAAGATAGGTTTCAAAGCCAAAATCCAGATGAAGACCTTGAACTAAAGGTATCTGCCCTCGTATTATAAGCATAAGACTAGGAAAAACAAAATAATTCACTTAAAAAAACACAAATAAATTGAAAATGCATTTGGAAGTCTCCATGTGGAAGTGTGTCTATTAAACATACCCTACTTATATCCGTCAAGTGAGGAGGAAAAACTCTTGGGGGAAAAAAGAGTGATTAGAGATACCCATAGTACAAACTAGTTTCATGGGTGGGTATAAAATTCAACTGAATGTGTAACAACAATAACAAAATGTAAATTCAAAGAAAAATTAAACTCTTGGAAAGTGATTTTGGTGGGAGTTTTTAATAAAACTTCTAGAAAGTAGCATATATCCTTACTGCAAATAATTTTATAGTTTAAAATGAGAATGCTTTAAATATAAATTCACGGGCACCTGGATGGCTCAGTCGGTTAAGCGTCCGACTTTAGCTCAGGTCATGATCTCACAGCGTGTGGGTTCGAGCCCCACATTGGGCTCTGTGCTGACTGCTAGCTCTGAGCCTGGAGCTTGCTTCGGATTCTGTGTCTCCCTCTCTCTCTGACCCTACCCTGGTCATGCTGCCTCTCTGTCTGTCTCTCAGAAATAAATAAAACACTAAAAAAAAATTAAAAAGAAATAAATATAAATTCAAAGGGTTAAAGCTTTTCTCAAAATGACAGTTATTCTACTTAGATCTTTACATCTTATTTGAATCACTCTTATAGGTAGCTCATAAAGTAGTATAAAAATGTGTACTGGTCAGTGGATAAAAATCTAGATTCTAAGTAAGGTTCTGCCTCTAAACACTTTAACAAGCTTGGGCACCTAAAATCTCTAGACCTATTTGCTCATCTGTTGAATGGTAGATCATATCAAGTCATTTCTAAATTATCTTCCAAATTCCAAAAGATAATTTTATTAAATATCTCTAGTTGGGGAATTATTCTTAAATAGCTAGTTATTCTCAAATAACATTCTTGTTTTTACTGAATGTGGAAGTAATACAGTTAAAGAAAATTTAGAAAATAAAAGCATAAAAGACCAAATAGAAGTAGTTATAATCCTCCTGCCACAGTTCTGTTTAAGAGTTTTATTTCCTTTTGTCCTGGTTATGTAAAAATATATTTGTCATTTATTTTTTAAAAACTTGGATCAAATTATATATATGTGTGTGTATATAATTTTATTTGTGCCTTTTAAAACTTGACATTATAAGTGTGTTACCTGAGCTTTCCTAAAAATCTGTAAGATGCAGAATATCTTCAAATATATTTAATAATTCTTTTAAACAATTATATATTTTCTATATTGTTGGACATTAAGTTTGGAATTAATATCCTTTTGCTTAAGTATTTGAATCTGTGACCATCACTTCCTATATTCATAGAAATGGCATATTGACAAATTTGTTCTCCAGAAAGACTTTGCCATTTTATATTCTCACCAGTAGTATTAGAATATTAATGGGCACGGAGAAGGGGCACTTGTGGGGATGAGCACTGGATGTTACATGGAAACCAACTTGACAATAAACTATTTGTAATAAAAATAAAAATATTAATGGTCTTTTAAATAATGATCAGAACTTTTTCATACTTATAAACCATTTTGCTTGTCCCTGCTATAAGTAGACAGATCATGTCCTTTGTCCATTTTTTTCTGTTGAGTACTTGGTGATACTATGTAGGTTTCACAGCTCTTTCTCATTGAGGATATTAACCATTGATGTTTTCATGGCACATACTTTTTTATAGTTTCTCATTTGCCTTTTAATTTCTCTATCGACCCTGACTTCCAAAATATTCAGTTTTCATTTGATAAGTGAGTTATTTATTGCTGCATAACAAACCACTCCAAAACTCAGTGGCTTAAAATAATCATTTTATTATCTCTTAAGATTCTTGGGGCGCCTGGGTGGCTTAGTCGGTTAAGCGTCCGACTTTCACTTAGGTCATGATCTCGCGGTTCGTGGGTTCGGGCCCCGCGTCGGGCTCTGTGCTGACTGCCAGCTCAGAGCCTGGAGCCTGTTTCATTCTGTGACTCCCTCTCTCTCTCTGACCCTCCCCTGCTCACGCTGTCTCTCTCTCTCCTAGAAATAAATAAAAAAAAAAACATTAAAAAAAAAAATTAAAAAAAGATTCTGTGGATTGATTGTGCTTAGCTGGGTAGTTGTTTTGCTCCATTTAATGTTGGCTGGGCCCATAATTATCTAGGAGCTCAATTGGGCTGGAACACTCATAAGGTTCACTTATATGTCTTATACTTTGATGGGGACAGCTGTAAATCTGGGCTTAGTTGGAATGCATGGACAGTCTGGTTTATGTATCTATTCTCCATACTTCCCCTTCTGCCCCCCTCCATGTAACCTTAGGGATTATCCCTTTCCCTTTCCATGCAGCCTCTATATGTGGTCTTTATAACAGGACAGCTGAATTTCTGAGGTGGCAGCTTGCACAAAAACAGAAGCTTCAGGTCCTCTTAAGACTTAGTTTTGGAACTAGCACAGGAATATTTCTACTAAATGCTGTTAGTTAAAGCAAGTCTTAGGCTCAGTCCTGTTTCAGTATGGAAGGGGACTACATAAGGTCATGAATCTTTGAAAGTGTTGTTCACTGGGGCCATATTTTGAGATTAACCACCATAAATAAGCTATCTCTACCCCAAACTAATTCATGTGCCTCCAACATGCAAACAATACTTACTTCCCTTCTAAGATCCTTGGTCTCATGCTATTACTACTGTATCAGGCTTAGGCTAGAAGTATAAAATTTCAGCATCTAAATCATATCGAGGTGGATGAGGTTTCTTTTAAATAATGGCTCCTCTCACTCTTAAGACGTGTGAATTAAAGAAACCAATTTTCTGTCTCCTTGTATACATAGTGAATAAAGAACAGGGATATGGATAGTTACTTATATTCCAAAGGAGGAAGAAGGGGAAGCAGTTAGTAGGCCATAGTAATTTTGAAGTTCTTGCCTCTGCCATTAGGACTTGGCTTTAACTTCTTTTTCCCTGAGAAAGAGCTTATATTTGTAACTGAGTAGCTTTGCAGCCTATGACATCTCTGAAGAAAGTTGAGAGTTCAAAAACCTCTTTCCATTTAAGTTATCTGTGCTCCTGTCCCAGATGCTGTGATTCTTAAAGATTTTGTAGGGTTCCTGTATATCAAATTATTATCTTAGGCAACTGTTACACTCCTGAATATCTTTAAGACATACCACTATTTACCTTTGACTGAGAGCCAAGGTGCTGTAGTATCCTTAAGAAATTTAAAA